>NW_028288822.1:2457470-2611061 GCF_059628265.1 Tinamus guttatus | reverse complement strand
CTCCCTAAAATGAGCAGCTTATGAGCTGGCTCCCAAGCTTGCTTGTGTTCCCCTCGTGTTCCTCCTGCACGGGGAAATACCTTGGTCTGCCTGGCTGCCACAGCGCCTCCCGCACCGGGCCTCCCTGGGACTGGGGAGGGATATTTAAACCAGCAGCGAACTCTGCCAAGGCCCGAGGGCTGGAGCAGCCCTTGGGAGGGGAGGAGGTTGTAGCTGAACAGAGTTTGGAGCAGTTGGGGGCAGCTCTGCGCTGCTGAGCGGGATGTGGAGTCCAGGGCCTCTCACAAGCCCTTGCTGCTGCGCTTGGTGCAGGAGGTGATGCTGGAGCTCCAGGGCCCAAATGTGTTACCGTAGCCACAGCAGAGAGTGACAGGCTTTGCTGGATGGGAGTGAAGACCCTTGCCTATCACCAGAACATATCTGCATTTTGTAAGCAGAGCAATAACTTAATAATATGGTGGAAGTAACAGGTATTGCCTAGGAGGCTGAAAGTGAGACCTGAACTAGCGAGCTGTATTCCACCTGGGATCTGAGAGCGCCTTGAGGTCATTGCCAAAGATGTCTTGACTTGAAACCGTAAACTTTCTTTGGGATATGCTCTGCACTTGAATAATCAAGTATGAAATGATTTATTGACGTTTTATGCAGGTAGAAGACTCAGTCTAAAAGGAGACAAGTATGCTATTGAAATAGATTTCTTTTTGATGGAAATATAAATAAAATGCTTGGCTTGTTTCATATCATGATGTAGCTTGCAGCCTTGCACATGTCTTCAGAAAGAGAGGGTTCATATACACTGCAAGTATATAATGTTAGCTAGCATGACTTTTACATGTAGTATCTAATGCATACACAGTGTGGTCCTCATTAATGCTCAAAAAAACTTTCACAGGATAAAAATAATTAAAAAACACAGCTACAGTGCAGCAGCATGTCCTTCCTTCACGCCTCCTAATCAGCCTAAATATATAGTAAAAAATTGAAATGTAATTACACAGTATACACTTGACTGGAAAACTTTCCCTCACCTGTAATATATGTCTAGCTGCTTCGTTAATATTGCCGATCAGGTACAATTGAAAATCAACAGAGAAAGTTATTCCAGAACCTACACAGAAAGGTCACAAACTCCCTTTGAAAGCCCTGATACTTCCTTTTGTTCACTCTTATGTATCTGATTACAAATTACTAAATCCTGCTGCTATTTGAGAGCTTTTAGATTCTAATCAGTACTTTGATGAATGTACAACACAATAATGCAGATGAGTGATGTCACCTTTTATGCATACAGCAGCTTGCATGAACTAAGATGTGGAGAAACTACTCAGAAGCACAGGGACATTCATGATCTGGGAGCTTCCTTTGTAATCAATCCTGACCGGAAATTGTTGCCTAAGCTTCAAAAAGGTCATCACACAAAATACCAAATGTTCTGCTCAGATTGGATGAGATTCTGGGGTAAGGAAATACTACAGAAATTCCCTGGAAGAAGTGAAAAGAAATTATAACCAGTCAGTTATTACTGTCAGTAATGCCAGTAAATTAAAGATTTCTTCTTTAGAATTTAGAAATTGCATAACTTCCCAGCACTTTGTTCTACAATAAGGAAGACTTTTTATCAAGTGAAGCCTGGATAAACATGGAAACTTCTTTTTTTTCATTGAATCGAAGGTAAAGAATATAATCTGGCATTAATACAGAAAAAAAAGTCTTAGAAGGCATTTTCTTATAAGGTAGTTAAATAAAGTCATTTAAGTAAAAACAATCTCTATAAGCATAGATTTTTATTTTAAACCACAGGTAATATGTTCATGGGTTCTTTTCTAGTCAGGTTAACGTATTCAGTATTTGCATTGACTGTGAAAATTTCTGTAATTTCTCTTAGACTGAAAACTCCACTGAAAGAACATGAGGATGGTGCTATGAACTCGCAAAAGGGAAGAACGGAGAGGATTTCCTCTATGGTACATCTTCAACACCTGGCAAGGTCCCATAACATCCCAGTAGGGATAACGCCTGTTTATACTTATGTTTTTCTATGTATAGATATATATATATATATATATATATATATATTTTTTGCCCCCATGGCTTTACTTACACTTCATGGCTTGTGAAAAATGACCTTGACTTATTTTAAAATGCACACCATTCAAATAGTTGGGAGGGGTTCTGTAAAGAGGATTTTACTGCTTTTTTCTACTGCATATGGGTATTTGTGTGTACTGCTTTTCTGAGGATACCCAACAAAATAGTGACAGGAGCGACCAAAGCAAAGGTTCCACAGCAATGCATGACGCTAAGGGAAGTATTCTTTGGAGGGGTGTTAAAAGAATTAAATGTTTCTGATTTTAAAGAAATAACATTTTAATGGGTAGCAAAATACAGGTGAGAAAAATAGGGAAGAAAAGAGGAGCTGAAACATGGAGAAGAAATTGAATTGTCTGTGACTACTGTTGGTCTTTTCTCATCTGTAAATCAATGCATGCCCTGTTGATACTTAAATTTTAGTAGTGTCATGATTAAAAAGAGATAATTGCTTTGTTAGGCAGTACCTCATCCTAGTCCTTCTTGCAGTCCAGCAAGTGCCTCTGCAGCTACAACCTTTGCTTGCTGGGAACTGAGAACAGCTACTTTATAGTCACCTTCCTGCTTTTCCCCATCTGGTGCTGCTGGCAGTCCAGTCCTTCAGGGTGAAGGAAGGGTACCTTAGGGTAGGAAGAAGACTTGTGAAAATTAGGTGTCTTTGACATACCCATATGGATTCTTTAGCTTCTTAGATAATCAGTGCTGCTTATAGACCTAAAGTACAATTAAATTATAGGATAGGGTGCAAGCTGTGATCATAGTTATGCTTATAGTTTATCTTATTGTCAGTTCAAGAGCTAGAAATTACCTTTTGTGCAGATGTAAATTAAGCTATATATATATATATTTGGTTTTGCTGCACCATTCTTTTTACCCCATGTTTTTACAACTCTGCCTATGCTATTTTATCTGGGAAGTTCATTACACAAATCTAACGCCTTTTGCAGCTGAAAATAGGTTCTTTTTGTAGTGTGTCACTTTTCATTATCATGGGAAGCTGTTTTTCAGCACTTAAGTGTGCTGTGTCACCACAAGATTAACATTCTAGGCAGGAGAACATTGCTTTTAACAGCAGAAGTCACTAGTGCTTACATACTTGGCTTCCTTGCTGATTGTAATATGGAAAGTCACGATCCATTAACTGGGCAAATTTCTTTTAAGAGAGGTTGAGGTAAACATGGGCACTAATGTGGTATCAATTCATTTCATTCCCTCTCCTTCCTCTTCTTCCATCGTGTCTAATACAACTGATGCACATCAAAAGATCCTAGACCTAAGAAGGCTGAGAAGTCTCAACTATTTCCAAAGATATAATGAAGTCTTGAAGCACTGGGAGAGGTTGCTTGAATCTGCAAATGTGGGAAAACTAAAGGCTGATTGAATTAAGCCTGGGAACCAGCTTGCTTAGAAATGGAAATGAAGTTCCTGGGATTCTAGAAACCTGGTTCGTATGTGACATTCCTTCCCTACTCTGGTGGGTGCTAGTGCCTGATACTGAGTGATAAGAAATGCTTTTTGTTTCTGAAAGCAGCTGTTGTGGGTTGGGTAGTTTGGAACTACATTTGCAGGGCTGAATCTAAGGCATAAATGAATGGAAATGAATGCAAATCAGCTTATTCCTCCTGATGTAATTTTGAACCAACAATCACTATTTTGATAATTTTCATTAGACACATTGGAACCGACCCCTCTTTTTACTTTTTGAAAGGAAAAGAAGAAAAAGGTCAGATAACTGTTTTAGTGAAAGATACTGTATAAACTGTGTTTCATAGATAATCTCTTATATATATGCCTTTTAGTAGGCACTTGGAGGAACTACATATCAGGTTTTTGGTATTTTCTGTTTGCTGAACTGTAACTCAATGCCATTCTCCTGGGATGCTGGAAGTAGGGGGAAAAAAAAAAGAAAAAGAAAAAAAAAAGTTCTGTGTTCTTGTTAACATAAGTCAGGCCTCTATGTATCTAAAAAATGATGTCCCTTATTTCTAGCTTCCCTATCACCCATTAAAGCTTGCAAGAGATGTCTAGCACTTATTACTGGTGATGCTGGAGCTGCTCTTCAGCCCTAGCATGGTTCCCAGTGCCAACTGGAATAGGAGTTTCCTGAGGCACTTAGTGGACCACAACATATGAGGTGAAAGCAGCCAAATCTTTTGGTTCCTAGCTGGAGCGTCTTCTCCTCCGCGCTTTCTTGCTACTGTAACTTCCAAGGGCAGGTGGAATTTTCTGAGATATTAGTGAAAGGTACTGAAGCAAACAGGAACTCATATCATGCATTTGTGAAAAACAGGCTGAGAAGGAATTTTATCCTCTACCAGTCTTGAAAATGGATACTCTGCTCTTCCCTATTTTTAAATGGAAAGCTGGAGGTGGCTTTTCCCCATATATTGGTGACTTTTTTTTTTTTGACAGAAGTTGTGTAATGCTAAACACTTTTCATAAGTAGCTCTGTTTTCCAAGCACTCTTTGAAAGTGACAAATTAAGTTTTAAATAATATATAATTATCCATTATTTACAGAATAAAGAATGAACAGTGGAAATGGAGGTCATGCTATAACATGCAGTACATGAAGGGTCACAGAAGAGTACTTTTCTATGTGGCCTCCCCTTTCATCGAACGGAAGTTGTGGGAAAATATTTTGAAAATACAGTCTTAATTAGGCATTACGTTTCAAAGTAAATTTAGCAGAGCAGATAGTGCAACAGCTAATCAACAGTGACTTAAAAATACCCTAGCAGAGTTGTGTTGAACATAGTTTTGAGGGACTTTTCTTTATTGCAGTTGATATACTATAGAATACATGTCAGATAGCATAGAATAATGTAAATTTATCCCATGCTTTGGGAAAAAGCTTTTCAACAACTTTCATATGTGGTAGAATGATATTTGATGCTTTTGCAACAGTTGCAAAATGCAATTAGCCAAACAAGAGAATAGACAAACAAGAATTAGCTGTTTCCAGACATAAGGTGTGCAAAAAAAATTTGCATACAAGAATTTGTGAAAATATACATAAAATATGGTGTAGTCTAGAAGCGAAACAAATTCAAACTGCATATGTAATTCTGAAAAATCTTTTTATAACTTGGCTTCCTGAGAGAAACTTCATCCTATTATACCATGTAAACTAAAGGCAAATCTATGTGCCTTCTACCTTACCAACACATAACTTACAAAAAGAGGCAATCCAAACCAGCTAAACTATTAATGTTTGTAGCTCATTGATCTCAACAACAACAACAAAATATATATATATATAAAATTAAATAATTACATTCAGGAAGTAAATGCAGTAAAATGCTGAAGAGTTATGAGGTTCATAGGAAGGTTACGTGGCATTTACCAACATTTTCATGATTCAAATCTGTGGAACAGATGAGGGGAAGGAGCGGAAGGGACGTTTTGGTGTGTTCCCCTGCGCTCCTCTGTGGACCCCGTTTGATTTGGCTGTGTGCATGCTTAGGGCTGCCGCATGGCTCCACTTGGGCTGCAGGCCCAGCGCTTCTTGCACGTGCTCAATGCTCTTAGGTCTGTTTGTTAAAATATGCAGAGGACCCCATATGGCTTAAAGAGCGCGGATGGTTTGTGCTGGGTTTTATGGAAACAATTTCAGTTTCTGACTGAAGAGATGTAAAGGGTTCCTTCATTGCTGGTAAATGCGCCACTGCTGGAGAAGAGAGTAAGTTGCAAAGGGCAGGACCAGGACATTAGCCTGGCACAGGAAAGGGAGGCAAGAGGAAGCATCATGTGTAGAAGTGTGAAAAAGCAACTGAGATGTGAGTATCAATGGAGCAAAGAAGCACAGTTGAACATACTGCTTTTCTTTGCTTTATATACTCTGTGAGCAGAGCGCTCCATATGCAGACAATTAGACTGTTAGGCACTTTAGGTTACATGAAGATGCAACTCAAGCTTTGCTCCCAGTCGTTTAAGGTAAGGTTCCGTTGAACCTTCTGAAAGGATAAATGATTTGGTGATGTGACTCATACAGGAAAACAGATAACTCATCAATGTGCTATAGTACAAGTGTCAAAAAAACAAAGTAATGGTGAAGGAGCAGTGACATCTTCTTTATGTCTTCTGGATATTGTTTATCATATTACTGCTATTATATTATTTTCTTAGTGTTATCATATCACCTAGTGACAAAAACTCAAGGCCTGGAGCCAGGATCCTAGACAAAACAGGAATTTTGTCTAGGATTTTTGCCATAAGCATTATGAGCGTCATGTTTATGGCAGCTTCTTCCTTTGTTGGTTATTAAATTGCTGCTGTGCGCGAAGATAATGATAACAACAAGGAGAAATGCACACCATGCTGGGACCAATTTCCTGCCGCACTGTGAGCGAGCTCCTTAGCTGCCTTCTGTGGCTATGAGAGTGTTCGTAGATAGAAGGCATCTGAATTAAGAGCGTGGCTGGAGTGACCTTCTGAACCGCGCTGTGAGCACCGGCGAGATGGAGGCCTTGCCTAGGACTACACGGCTTCACTGCAAACTGAAAAATGAGAATACCGGAAAATAGGCCTGAAAGGGCTGCTTGGCATTCAGACTGAGTGCTGCTATTGATTTGCTGTGGAGATGTCAGTTTTGTGGTGAAGTTGAAAACGTCTGAGCTTACCACCTTAATCTCCATTTCACTGCCTTTTCTCTTCCTGTGTTTTTATTTATTAAATTACGGTAAAAGGTGCCAGAGCAAATCTCTTATGAAAATGAGCTGCCCTCATTTTTCCAGTAAATGATTAATAAAAAAAGACTATTACTTGCAGCTTTATGAAAAGCCTTGAGATATGCTATTTGTCATATTTTTCTGTAAGCCTTCTGTTAATACTTTCGTAGGCAGACTTGAGAAGTCCAAGAATTAGATGTTGTTACATCAGGAAAAAATATTTCTTGAAAAAGACATAGCTATTAGGGATATTTTTACTGGGAATTACATTTGGTCATATTTTTTCCATTAGACCATACTTCCATGGAATTCCTAGACTCAGTAAAAGATCTTGCTGGCTCTTGGACTGTGACTGCAGAATGGCCCTTACTTTCTTTAGTAACTTATGTTGGAAGCAGAGGGCTTCTGAACTTTTCAGCTGTAATCCAACAACATTAGTCTTAACCTGGAGAGTGAAAATTTATTTACTGAAAGTAAAATATTTGTTTTGGCTAAACTACAATTTTTGGCAGTGGTACTCATGCCTTTTACATCAAATTTTGGTAGTAGGTTGGTAAGCCTCTGAGTACAAAATAGCTAATTTAATAAAAGTTAAGGACCACAGTCTGATCTCATTCCTTTTGGTATAAATCCAGAGTATTTTGCTGAAACCTACTGCCAGCTGACTAAACTTTATGTCTTCAGGGTCTATGAGTATACATAGTATTCTGTGTTATCAGCCTAGAGTAGGTCTATACTGAGATTTTCTCATTATCACAGAAAGCAAAGACAGAGCAGCTGGACCACTTTGTAATTTTAACTATGAGTGTAAGAGTAATCCATCAGTCCTAAGCAGGTGGCAATCTCATGTTACTGATGTGGCAATTACCTAGATTAATATTAACTAATAACTTTAACAGAAACAATAATGATATATTCAATCTTTGAAATTTCAGGCGAAAGTCAAAGTAATCGTAAAATATTGTAACTTGCAACTTTTAGATCAAACTTTGCTCTGCCTCTACTTAAAAGCTTGTGGAGGTAATCAAACCAAGACCGAGGACTTCCCCATCTACAAGGTGAAAGTCTTCTGTGTGTTCCCTATGGGATTAGTACAATAATGGAACATTGCTTCATTGCATTCAAGAATACTTTCTGCTTGTATGTAATGTGGTATCTTTCTCCTTTTCCCTTTATTTTCTAGATTGTTGCCCTCTCCATGATTCCTTTGCCAAGAGGACTCTTGCTGATGGGAGACAGAGTTCCTGTCGTTTATACGGTCTTTGATAGCTTAGAGAAGGCAGCAGTTGTAAGTTCTGAGTCAATAAGAGTTTACTTCCCATATTTTCCAGGAAATTGTGTAGGTGCTAAATGCTGAGATTTCTCATAGTGGTCACTGGCCAGAGAGGTGAAATTACCTGGGTCCTGAGCCATGCAGAGCTGGCGTCCTTCTGCGGAATTGCACTCCCATCCAGAGAATTATCATAAACATTTTATTTGCTCCAGATTTTCACCTCTCTTGTGAGACACTGGAAATTGAAGCTAGATTCTTCAACTTAATAGAATAAATCTCCTGTGGAGGTTCTGGGTATGCTGCACAGAAAATTTTAGCACCCTAATTCAGATTTTTCAAGATCAAATGTAGATGCCTAAATTTAGCAACTCAGTCTAAAAGCTCTGGCTTATACTTTTAGATCCAGCCTATGCTTTAAGATGTCAGAAGTGATTTAAGCAGCTATTAGGTCTACAACAAATTACAGTGGAAAGATCAACAGAGCATTGAGAAGCTAATGTTCAGATTATACAAGGTACCAGGGACTACTTGCATAACAAAACTGTCAATGATTTATAAAGTGTACAGACACAGTACCACGGGAAGTCTCACTCAAAACAATTGGTTACTCATTACCACATTGTTTCAGTGATCTTCTCATCTTACTGAACGTGCAGGATAGCAGACAAGACCTCATCTCTTTCGCACCCATTGATTTTCAGACAACTTTGTTGCCCTCTCTATAAACGCCAGCTTTCTTGTAAGTCGTTTAAGATTGCTTGCAGAAGATGCCTGTTTTATTTGAATGTTCTTTGGGAAATGGTTTAGAGAGCATCCATATCAAACAATTTCTACGCTGTGGTATTTGTACCTCAAAGAGTTAGGTCAAGGTTTTTGGATCAAAGCCTAGCTAGGATTCAGGAACTGCATACATCATGGGGCCCAGGGAGAGAAGCATTAAATTTCTTGCTTAAAATTGGCTGTTAAATGCAAATGCATCATCTTTTATGTTATATAAAATTTGAGTGTCCTGTATTTTCCTGAGGCAGCAAACTGTTGAACAGCCTCCCTTTCATTTCAAGGTCTTTGGATTAGGCTCTTGATGAATTCATTAAACTATTTATTCATTAGAGGTGGTGAAAAGTATATAACCTTTCTGGGAGGGAAGTGGTCTGCTGTATAAATAAATCTTGCCCTGTAAATTAAAGATGTGCTAGAATGAAATACCTGGATCCAAGAGTGCTGTAACTTGAGCAAGGGAACTGTTTGTAATAGTAGCTTTGGGAAGGAAGCTACTCACAGTGGAACGGATGAACCTTACAAATTGCTGGGATGGTCTGAGAAATCAGACTGTGCTGGACCAGGGGAAAAAGTAGATTCCAGAATTCAGGTCTCTCGGGGAGAATACGCTGCCAAAATTTCTCTTTTGCCATATATTGAGCTCCTGTCTCAACATGACCTCAGGTCAGAAACACTGGAGTGCTGCACCAGGAAAGAGGCCTAACATGTAGGAAAGCTTTGGGTTATCTTTTGAGAGTTTGTCTCATACAATTTGTGTCTTTTAGGAAATCAGAAGATAGCATTTGTGGAATGCTCTTCCTACTTACTCCTTTTAATGCTGAGTTCGTTGCTTTCTGTGTTATTTCTATTTCATTATGAAAATAAATACTGATTCCAGCACAGAAAGTGCAGCAGTAGTCTAAAGAGGAGTTAACAGGCCAGTGAGTTCCACCTATCCGTGTTGGCCAGAAATATGTAAAGGAGCACTTTTGTTCTCACTGTCATTTTCAGGCCTGCTACTATCAGTTGGCAGCTAAGTATTTAGCCAGATCCACATCCTGTGATGTCAGGTGACAAATAGCAGACACATCTTTCTACATGCAAGGGTCAGGTAGAATCTTTGCCTTATCTTGCTAGTGAGTTTCCCAACATGCCAGTACTACTTGGCTTTATGTGGATTAGACTCCATCTATATGGTGTAAGTAACATACCAGTCAGCAACAAAGTTAATCTGTTACTTCAAAAAAAAAAAAACCTCAGTCTTCTACTTGTGTTTTCAAGACTTCACTGCTTCGTTTTTCTTTTTTTCCTTTCCAATGAGTGGTTAGGCTTTACGTACTTTGGTTCTAAATGCAATGGTGCTGCAAACAGCTCCTAGATAGGATTTTCTAACTGCCTTCTTGGTTGCAGCTTGTTCATGGAATCATTGTCAAACTCACTGGCATGAGGAATTGGCCAGAACTGGCTGACTGCATAGCAATTGACAGAGAAGTCTTATGCCAGTGAAGATTTTATGGCAATGGCAGCATTACAGTCTTTCAGTTGTTTTCCTCAGTCATTGGGCGCTGTCCAGTCACAAACACGTTAAAATAATATATGTTTGTGAAAAAAGTAAATATCCCATCTAAGGCCAACTCAGAACTACTCAGTGTGGGCTGAGGTGTGAGCCAATCAGGGAAAAAAGTATATATATTATCCTTACATAAGGATTGTGTGACATACATTTGAGCACTGATACATGATGCAATTGGTCTGTTTAAATCTATTAATTGCTATGTCTTAAGTTAAGGCTCTCTTTCCCACCCTCCCCCAGTTGCTGAATTTTGATCTGGTGGAGCCAATTCTGCTTTCTGGAAAGCTGAAAAGATTTTCGGGAGCATTCAAAACTACTGTAGACAAAGGGGCTATAGTGGATCCCTTACTAAACACAAGGTACTTTTTTTTTACAGTTTAATGTGGATTCAAAATAAGAGCTTCTTTTTAAAATTTAAGCATGACAAGTCATGTGCAGCCACAAATCATGCAGCTGTCATCAAGGTCTTAAAAAATGGAATACTTGGAAAAAAATACACTGAAGTAGTTAAACAAAGCACACTGTGGAAGGAAGAGAGAAAACCCACAAAGGTGAAAGAGGAAATTTCTGCACCACTTCTTAGTACCCTTTAAAATCACTTTTGTGCCTGAAATACTAAATACTGGGCTGCAAGAAATGTAGCTTTAGTGCAAGAACATATTACTTCATTCAGCATAAATAGCCCTGCTTTAAAGCAGAAGTTTGTTAGTGTGTGAATTGTATTCTTATAGTACAAGTAAACACTTTGTGCTATTGTAGCAGTTTTCCTTAGGAGAATGCAGAGAGTGGAGTGGTGAATCTTTTTCTTTTGAAGTTGCTCCTAAACATGTAATATTTAGCTTGAGAAGCAATAGTGAGGAAATGAACATGATAAGAGCTCATTCAGTAACAGGCCTAAATTGATTATTTCCTTCCTTATGTAAACTTATCAGTCCACCCTTTGGGCTCACTTCCGAATACCAGCTCAGCACAAGAGTCTTATCACAAGGAAATGGAATGTAAAAGCCCTCACAATTTTGATAAGGCACGTACTTGGGTTGTGATCCTGTCTTTCCCCTCCTCGCTTTTAAATAATTCAGCTGCACTAACACAAGTGCTGCCTTTCTTCTTTAGCTTTTGCATGCATATAGTTGGTTGTTATTCTAGTCCTCCCTAATAAACGCAGGTTAATCCACCTGCTATTTTCTCAGAATTTTCTTAATAAAACAGGCTTGAAGATACTGTGTCAATTATAAGCAATCTTGGGCTGGAGTGGCACCATGTAGTGAATAGATTATTTCTGAACTTTCAGAGACACTGAGAATTAGTGTGTTTTGGACAAGCTAAACATCCTCATTAGGAAGGATACTGTAGGAAACTAAGACTGCCTGTTTTTATTTCCCAACTCTTGCACTTACCCATCTGCTATGATGTGGGTCTGGCATCTCCAAGTAAAACACGGCTAAATAAAGATCCAACAGTACAAAAACCAACCAAGCAAGCCAAAGAAACTACCACGCAAACACCAAACTCTGTGTGTACACATGTGTGCAGGAAAATAAAGCTGACAAATAAGCTCTACCTGCCCAGTCACCACATCCTAAAACCTCACTGCACTAGCAGCCAGGAACACAAGAAGGAAGCTCAAAATACAAATTTAACTTCATTCACTTGCCCCAGTAAAGTAATAATGTAAGAGCGCTTGTAAAAAGTTTTGTGGTTCACTGCATTTCAGGACAGCAAAACCTGATAAAAGTACTCAAATGACAGTACTGTTATTGTTTGAGATGTGATGACATACTCCTTAAGCAAATGTTATAGGCAGCAAATCCATGACCCAGTAAAATACACTCCAGCCCATCAAAGCAGTTCTGCAGCTTGATGAAATCCACTTGTCTCTAGCAAGAATGACCTAAAACTCTTTAGAGGAATGAAAAAATGTGGTGGAATTCAGAAAGAATGTTTTTTAAGCAAACAGTGACATACTAAAGTAGAGGGCAACTTTTCCAGTGCAACCTAAAACTAAGCCAAATTTACCTGATTTATTTTTTCCATAGAAAATCTTGAGTCAAGTTTCATGAAAATTAACAAAAAGTTTTGAGGGAAACTGCCCTGACCTAATCGTTTTGATTGGCTACTTAAGAAAATCTTCTCTAAATGTCTTTCCAATGCAAACCAGAAAAAAAACCCAGTAATGCATATCATCAAAACAATGACATAAATCAAGAGAGGCTTAATCCTGACTCTGTCAAAGTTACTGCCAAAGATCCCATGGATTCTAATAGGGCTAGGTATTCTGTAGAATTTTGCATGTTCTTCTACATGCTGAAGCCCCCAGACTTTCTTTATCATCAAAGAAAAGATCTATTGTGATGGTAAATACATTTGGTGGAGCAGTGTGATAGTGGTAGACACAAGACTGGAAAGAGCTCATGGAGCAAAATCAGAACACGCCTAAATTCCCACTCATGCCCAGAGGAAAAGAATGCTTTCTAATGAAGGGCTTGGGGTCAGAGAAGAGTAAATGAATTTCTATCATCTTTGCTGTATGTATGCCCGTGTGCAATGCGACGTTTTGTAACTGCTTTCTATGCCATCACATCACTGATGCCACGAGGCCTGTGTAGTCAGTAAGAAGCTCTTGCTAATGTCTGGGAGAACAAAATTTTAGAATTAAAAGGAATGCAGAAAAGCTGTAAATTTGCAAAGCTATTGCTATGTAGCAAAAAATAAGAGGGTGTAGCTGTATTGCCTGTTATTTATGTTTTGGGTCTACAGCAGCAGAGTCTTCAGGAAAGGGGTTTAACAGTAGGAGATATTATGTTTCTTGTGTGGTATTTTCTATCTTAATAATGTGTAGGATTTTTATTATAACTGATATCATTCATTAATCTGTTTTATTACGTAAACTAATACAGAACACTGTGCCGTCCCATGAAACCTGATTTGTTTTATGGAGTTTAATTTAAGGTGTTCAAGATGTTAATAAGACAGACAAAATGCTATTTATTTGTTTATAAATGTGTGTGTTTCTTTGCTACCTGCAATTTTTAGACCAACAGCCAAGCTGGTGTTCAAAGCAGAGAGTAAATGGAAGAGCTGAGGCCTTGCACCCTTTTCTGGATGCGTTGGTGTTTATGTATAACTCCACAGGGAGAAAATTCTGGTGAGTGCACACACCCTGTACAGTGACTGCCTGTGGCATGCACTGGTTTTGCTTTGTGGCACAGAACTCAGATGCTGGAGAAGTGTAAATAATCAGGCAGTCTGTAACAAAGCAGAAGCTCTGCTCCAAACAAGCTTTATCAATAGTAATAAGCATTGTGCTTAATCGGTCATTGGTTGATAAAATGCAGGGAATGGAATAAGCTTAGAGAAAACTTTCAGAGGTAGTTCCAGGCAAAGCTCAGTGGTCCATCCATGGTGGCCCATGGCCAAATCTCTTAGGACCTGATTAGGACCTCCATCTTTACTTGATGTACTATACTGTGAGAAGAATCTCATTGGAAAATTCTTGTGGTCTGCTTAAAGGTGGCAAAATTAGGTATTTATTTAGGTCAAATATTCAAGTACTTGGAGGTCTGGGAAGCTCATGTGTTATACTGTGCAAGTGAACATGATACAACAGAATTACATACTGCAGTGCTGAGGAGAAGCACAAGTGGAATAACTGCACATGCTCTGAGTAGTTGTCCAGAGACATTTCATGGTGATCTGGAGATAATTGTGTGGTTTTCTAATAAAAAAGTCTGTAAAGGCCCAAAGTGGGGAAAGGAGGGAAGAAGTCATGAAAACAGACTAAGAACAGAAGGGGAAAAGGATTAGATTCACATCCTGTGCTTATTAACCATGAGGTTTTTGGAAATGTGTAGATCACCTAGTACCCAGCCCAACCTTCAGGCTTCTTGAATGCTTTTGAGACAGTTTGAGCTGAGTCCAGGTTTCAGGTATTTTCAAACATTCAGTTGTACATACTGTTGTCTGTCACTTGCATGGACTATTTTAGGGAATTCAGTTTGTGTTAAGTAGAGGGGCATAAAGTCAGTCTGGTTTGTTAACTAGCTTTAAATGTGTTTCCTTCTTTGCTAAACAAGTACAACTGTATGAAAATAATGCAGAATGCACATATTGTGCAAAGATTCTGACAGGTAAGTGCAAGTCTATAGCCAAAGTTAACTGTGGCATAGTTTTCTGCTAGCTGAATTCAGCTTTTAAATGACCGTTTCCATTACATTTTCTTGTCCTTTTTCAGAAGCTACACTTTTTTTTCTGCCAATTAAATGCAATTCCTACTAGCAAATGGTCTATTTCTTGCAGTGTTGCCAGCCTCAAGTAGTTGTACAAGATGCAAAGTCTTGACTCAAGATGAATTTCTATTGTTTGTTGTAGCTCTAGTGTTAGTTACATATTCATTGGATATGTGAAGCTGCATGGTATGTGAAGGCATTTTCAACAGACAAATAAGAGAGGATGCGAGCAGCAGGTGTGCCTTTTGGGCTATCACAAGATTCATTCTGAAGGGAGTAGTGTAACTCAGGAAACTGCCTGCCAGCTGGTGCAATAAACCAGGAGGTGATATACACGCGGTGCTCTGTGGTGGATTGCCGTACTTAAGTCCTGAGGAATAGTGGTGCAAAGGTTGTGTAACCTGGGGGCAACGTGTAGCTGCTTCACTGAGAAAATTCCTGGGGGAAGGTCGTGGCCAGTGTTACCTGTATGCTTGGTATAGGAGCAGTGTGCTGTGGAAGCAAATTGTCATTGGCCTTTGGGACCGTCTCTTCGGTGCTGGTTAAAGCTCTGGGACTGGAAGGGTTGCTGTTGGGTCAGGGAAAGTTGGCCTTTCTGCAGGAGACATCCTCTACCTGTTCACCAAGGCCTGAGGGGTGTTTAGCACATGTTTTGGCTTTGGTAGACATGTCATACAGACCATTCAAGATCTGAAACTCCTCCAAAAATGAGTGGTGAAAATGGTGCAATACAAACCAGATTTCTGCCTATCTCAGTATAATGTGATAAACCAATGATTCAGTCTACAGTGGCCTCATAACCAAGCTGGAGATATGCATTAAGTTGACTTCTACCTTAATACGGCCATTCAGTGTTTTTTCTTGTTGTCGTTGGTTTTGTTTTTATGAGCATGGGAATGACATAACAAAGAATATCACACACCAATCTCTGAAACTATTGTATGTAAAAATGTGTATTAAATTCTCCACTCCATACAAGTTGTGTTACTGAGCAAAAACGTTACCTCTTTTGGAAAACTAATGTCATAAATTAGAGTTGCAAGCAAGCCACCTCCTGAAGGAGCTAACTCTCCTTCCATTTCCTTTTCTCTTGTGGATGATCAATTATTCACAAGACATTCTAAGTTTCTGGAACCAACTCTGTGTTTTGAAAAACCTTATTCCACCCGTTGTCTAGTGGAGACCTGTTCCAAGCTATGTTCTCCTGTCTGGGAACACGTACAGGCTACAGAAATGCTTTTCTTACACTGCTTACAAAGACTGTTTTGTATCTGCTCCCCACCCTAAAGAAGAAAAATTTTGTTGAGAACAAGTAGACTTATATGCATTTCACTTGGGAAATTCTGACTTAGTGGCTTCAAAACCTATTACCTGCATTTGAAGAAATAGTCTGTACATCAAAAACGTGAAGAGAGTTCTCAGACCTCTGTCTCGTATCAGTGATACTTCCCCACTATTCATTTGTGCTACCATGGGATACATTTCTAAACAAGCATACATCATACTGATTTTTAGGGTTCCCACATCTTGAGTCAGATCTATGAAGTACATTTCTCTCAGTTTTATCAGTATGCGTAAGTCTCCATTTCTTCAGACACTTGATTCCCTGCTAGTGATGGAAGTTTTCTCTTTCCTCTCATAACTAATAATGATAATAGCATTAATCTGACCCTGTACATTTATTATGTGTGCCATCATGACTCTTGAAATATGATTGTATCCAAGGTCAGCTTTGTTGTGATGCAAATACCTGGGTATTCCTAGGATATATATATATATATTTATTTATAACCATAAAAGATATTTTATATATATTTTATATATTATATAATAAAATACAATATAAATATATTTTTTAAACCTTATGTAAGTTTTGAGCGGGAAATACATGCTAATATAGAAGGAAGAACAAGGAATATTAGAAATACTTATATAAACTTGGAAACAAGTTTTGCCAAGCCTAGTTATTTTTTTATGGTAGAATGGAAACAGAAGAAAAATGTTTGAAGGAACTTACTGTGTTTAGAATGGTAATTATGGTAGCTGGCCAACAGTCTAAGCCTACTTTGCCCTTTTATTTTTCAAATGCTTTTTGTTCGCCATGCAAAACCAACATGTGGTTCAACTTGCTTCACTCTTTTTTTGTTTGGTGCTTGACAGAACAGTGCTAGAGCACAGGATGTTTGTGGGTCTTGACTGACTAAGTGTAGGATGTTTGAGAGTCCTGAAATTGGTGAGATCATGTTAGGTTTTCTGAGAACTGGTAGGCCTCAGGGCTCTGCATCATCACAGGTGAAGGGCTCTTCAGTAATTTGTCGTGGGGGGATGAGGAGCGGGGTGGAAAGATTTATGGAGAGCCAGAGCTGTTATCTCTCAGAATATTACCTTCAAAAAAGGTTATTGCTTCTTTCTCTTGGAACAATTTACTTAAGAGCTGTAAACCTTATTAGGAGAAATCAATTACTTGTAAATGTTCTTCCTTTTCCTACAATGAGACTGGAAGGGTTGTGTGTGGTCTTTCTAAAATATTCAATGTGATATTCCTGACCCTAGAAGGATTCAACTCTCTGCCTCCTCTTACAAGTATCCTGGGAAATATCCAGTCCTGTTAATGTTACAAAATGGCAGTTCCTTGGATTCTTCAGTGACACCTAATCTGACATATTTGAACTCCATCTTTGTTGCTCTCAAAAAGTTATGCTGAGGAGGAAGAGAGGATTATATTTATTGCATTATGTTATGTGATGTTTGATTTGAAGTTGTGTCTGGAGATTCCTCTTTGCAGCTTAAATATGTACTGCATAGATAGCTGAATTTCTACAGTGCTTTTAGCTTTTTTGAAGTAAATTATAAATGAATAGTTTATAGTGCCTAGTTTAGTAGTGTTTTAAGCACTTTAAGGGGAATCTTTAGGTAGACGTGTTTTAGTCTCTTACAGAAATTTTTTTAGTATAACAACTTTTTGTAGAAAAATGTATTTTAATTGAAGGAGTGAAATGAATCAGTCTAAGATAAATCATTCTTTTAAAAGAAGTCATACAGTCAGCAAACCTTGTGTCTTGTCCTTGTGCACCTGTCCTTGTGCCATGTAGCTGATTTCTGCATCACATGACTGTTGTATAGAAACTGAACATGCTTTAAAATGGTTTGAGGGCATGCCGAGAAATGTTTCTGTTAGGGTTGCTGCAAATAAAAGAAGATCTCATTCATCAATTATTTCTTTGTCTAAAATATGTCATTAAATTTGATGATAGAAGCTGTCAATGTATAAAAATATACAACTGAATGGAAGGTGAGAATAAATGCTGACAAGTGTAGTATACAGCCAGGGCTCTTGACAAGACACAGAGTTGAGTTGAGCAAATAGCCCATAAAGCTCACTTAGCAAGAGAACAGTAAAATTCTTCCTTTACGGTGATTTAGTAAGAATTTATGTGGAGACAGAGGTCTACCCTAGTAGGTGGAGGTGCATACTTTTAATAGGAACTGCAGACACCACTGCAACATAACATTGGTTTATTATGGCACTAAAACTATTAAATTATTACAGAATTCTTTTTTTTTTTTTAATCTTGAATTAAGGTTTGTTTCTGACCAAAGGGTGATAGCTATCCTTTTTTTATGGTGGTTATTGTTTTTAACAATCATTTCTTTTTTGATAGCATGCAGGACTGGGTTCTTTTTGTGCTAAATTGCAACAAGGGAAAATAATACAGAGTGTGATTACTATCTCACAACTACACCAGCCCTGTGTAACTTTAAAAAAGTGCTAAAAGAGCTGCTCCATTCTTTGTTTGCTTTGTTGATTAGCTTTTTATGTCAGGGATAAAAACAAAAATAGTGTTGGAGAGCCTCAGGACAGTTTGATGCCCGGGCCAGTCTGCACAGGATCTGGGATGGAGAGGGAGCCTGGTTAGGGTGCCCTCTCACCAGGAGGGGATTCTGGCTGGTGCCCTCACTAGCAGGTGGCAGTGCTGGCCGTGGGGCAGGATGGCAAAGACGAGGGGCTGCCATGGGACAGTTCCCTCTGTGGCTAAGTGACATGCATGGCATGCCTGAATCCTTTGGGTTCAAGACCCTAATAAGGAAGCTGATCACTGCGTTCCATCTCCAAGCTGAGGAGCAGCCTCCTTGCTCCGATGCCAGTGAAGGCCCCTCACAGGTATGTCGCCACTGAGCAAACCACTACCCACGTATGGCCTGAGCACATTAGGCTGAGATCAGAGCCGCTAGCATTCTCCTCCCCAGAGGAGGCAGGCACATGCCTGAGGGCATCCACTGCTGCTCACAGTAAAGGCATTTCCTTAGAGGGCTTCTGCAGCACCTCTCAGCCCCGCCAGGCCGACTGCAGCAAGTGGCTCCAGGTTGGGTGCTGGTCTGGGCAGGTGCACAGAAACTGGCGCTCAGATGAACAAAAGTGTTTTCCACAGTCCTCTGTGGCCATGGTCAATCTCAGTGTTTTTAAAAAGCCTTTGAAAAATATTGCCAGTATTTACTTTGCTGCCTGAGTCTTCATCTGCTTAGAGGAAAAAAAAAAGATGTTTTGTAATATTCACACATTTTCTGTCAAACCATGTGAGGAAAAGGTCATACAAAATGCAAGTCCTGAGTTGGTCTGAAAACTCAAGTTTAAATTCATGAGATGGATTAGAAAGCTTAGCTTTAAATCCATGAGTTGGATTAGAAAAAAAAAATCTAAGAACCTTGACAAATTGGGGCCATCAAAAACAGATTTATAACAATGTCCAAAGACTTGGATCAATTTCGTATTGATTTTATTCAATTGGCTCTTCACAAAATATGCCTTGAGGGAGTTGAACTTGCCTTTACTTTCCTACAGCAATCCCTGTGCTGAATAAGAGGATGTATAAACACTCTGTTATTAGGGGTCTCATTTAGAGAAGCCCTCACAGACCTACTTTGTTTAAAAAAAAAAAAAAGAAAAAGGGTGGGGGGTGGAGGGGAAAAAAAAAAAAAGAGAGAAGAAAAGATTTTCTTGCTTGCTTACCCATGCTCCAGGCATTCAAGGAAACCTGCCTTTGTGTCTTTTTCAGAGATATGGGGACAGATGAATGTTAAAATATTCTATGTGCTTGGGACCTTTTTGCTGATATTTTGAGACTGAAGTCCAACACCCTGCATGGAGTTCACAGCTCATGTTCAGGTGCTGTCCTGCTGTAAGGTCAACCCTTTTCCTCTTTTCAGCAGAGGTAGCGATATAGGCTGTTCTTATTATCCAGAATTGCCCTCAAAGTTGAATATATATTGAGCTATACTTGTCTCACTCCTGAACAGAGAAGAAAAACAAAACCCTCTCATCCTCTTGTATTATTGATACCTAGGCCAGAAACTACTACCATTTTACTTTTGAGCCCTCTGTCAAGAAGATGTGAAAATTATTATAGTTTTCTTTGTTATGGCTTCTACACTATAGTCTAAGAACAAGAAAATCAAAACTTTGCATAAAGACTCAAAATTTGGCAGCTATGAAAATTATTACTATTAGTAAGAACATGAGTATTTTTCACCTTTTAATAGCACAGGATGAAATGGAAAGATCTAGTTTTTGATTTTTAGGAATTTCTAATGTTTTAATGAATTAATGGTTGTATCTTGTAAATTTTTGGATAACAATTGGATAACAATTTGTTTATTTGCTTTTGAAGTCTAAGCACAATACCATGAGAACTTTGTTTTCTCAAATTTTCTCAAATTCACTTTAAGAGGAAATGAAATGAAAACCAAAAACCCATGCTTGGGTCCTAATGCTGCTTTTTTATATCACAAACTCATTATGAAGTTAACTTTTACTTAACCTCTTAGTTCTCACATCACTCATGTTAATGGCCAAGTTTCTGATACAGAGACATTTATCAACTGATCATCTGTGACTTCATGAGTCACTGTCTCCAGGCTTGACATAAACCACTCAAACTCTTTGCTAGGGTCACCTGGACTTTGTCACTGTCTAACAATTGAAAAGGAGTAGTATTTTCTTAAAGCCCAGGCAGGGCCCTCAATGATGTAAATGAGCACAAGACTAGCAAAGTCAACAGAGCACTGACATCACGTAGCTCTCCAAAGCAGGTGAGCAAATGGTTTCCCTGGGTGCTCTTTTTCCTTTACTGATTTGTTCTCTTGGTCTCTTTAGTTAAACATACCTATGTATATGTGTGTGTGTGTGTATGTGTGTATATATACACATATATATACACACACATGTATATATATGTATAAATGCATATTTATATGCAGCAGTTCATAAGCAGTTGTCAGTTTATTGCATCCAAACACTTGGATGAACTGGATATGTAACTGATGAAAGTTTTTGGATTGTTTACCTTTTGCTCTGTTTCTAACTAATTGAACGGCAAGGGTATTGGTTTTTCTGTTTTCTAAAGAAAAGGCCTTCTGAATACAGAAAATAGATGTTTTTATACTTCACTTTGTAGTAGTGTGAGCATGGACCAGAGCAGAGTTTCTTTGAAACTGTCTGAATCTGGTGCTGGGAATTTACCACTGATACTAGTGAGCAACTGCTGGCAAGTCAATGGACGTACTTATCCACAGATTTCTGCTGCTTTACTTCTTTCATGCCCTGAAATGCACATCACCAAATCTATTTCAGGAGTAGAAGGCGAAAGCCACCAAACAATCATTTCAAGTTATACTGTTAACCAAATTGAGCGTTCACTCTTCTCTAAAGACCAAAGACCAACTTTAATGTTGAATGCCATAATTAGCTCCATGTGTTTTGAGGCATTAGTGCAGAGTGAAATGATCAAAAGTATACTAATAAATAAGGACCATATCCTGGTATTGATCTGCATGTGGAACTCACCTCTGAAATCAATAGGGAGCACTGAGAAAATCAATGGCAGGATATGACCTAAGATAGACTACTTTCAAATCGTTCTGTCTGTTATGAGAAGACAGGTTACTCTGTGTTATCTCACCCCTCACACATCCTTGAGTACTTTGGGAAATGGAAAAAGCCACAGAAAAGATATATAAATATTTACATGATTAAATATGTGTGCATTTTATAAGGCATTGAGTAGTCACCACTTTTGAATATCAACTCTATGAATGAAATACTTAAATGATTTCTTATGATTGAGACTGAAAGTCTCCGAGAATACCTTGGGGAAGAGTGAGTGATGCAGCAGAAGGAAGCAGTGTTTATGTGCATTTCGTGCTAGCATTACTGATAAGCTTGCTGTTCATGAGAACATGGGGCCAGCTATACAGAAATGGGGCCTTCAGGCAGTTGCTCTCCTTGAGAATTCAGCCATGTGTGGAAGAGAAAATGGAGCTAGAGAGCTCAAGAGACACAGAGTATCCTCTTTTCTAAAATACAGTTTTCACAAATGAACACAGTTCATTATTTTTTTTTCTAGTGGGTGGCACAAAGGCCTACTTTTTCAACACACAGGTTATATTTCTTGGCCATATTTGCTTGTGTTGTTTCAGGTCAGTCTATGCCAAACAGGCAGATTGTGTGTGTTCCAAAGCACGCAACTGCAAGTAGGGAACATATTGAAGCACATTCAAACTCACGAACTTATTTTTCCTTTCAGATGCCAAAGTGAAAGGATGGACACCTAGTTTTCTGTGTAATATGCCATCAAGATGCAGCTAAAACATATAAGCAGACCTGAACGTTCCCACCCTGGCTTACTAACTTTGATGCCTCCATGACCTGAATCAACATGTAGCTTTAAGACGGGCGCATGGATATTCTTCTTGCAAATCATTCCTATCAATGTGAGTATTCCAAAATTTTTTCTTTGCTGTAAGAAAAATCCTCAGGCAAATGTTTCTGGGTGTGAGGAAAAGACTTGGTGTTCTCTGGTGTTCATTGCTAAGTTCTAACCATATGATATAAGGTAAGCTTAATGTCATCTAAAAAGACAAATTTATATAATATGTAGATAATTGTCAATTGAAGCTGAAAAAAGATGGAGGCAAGAGCACTTACCTAAAGAGTTTCCATCTGCAGAATAACTGTTTTTACTTGCCCTTGCTCGTCTTCTGTCTTGTCTTTTTCCTCTTTTTTTTTTTTCTTTTTAATTGCAGATACATTACATATGAAATGTTTCGTACAGCCAGACATAGTGTTACTTTACACTCAGAACCTTGTGGACTTCTTGTTCCCAATCCTGGAAGATGTAATCTAGCTAAACCCCCCTCTAGATGGCTCTGATACTTTCATTATAGTACAAATCTTTGCTGAGATCCTTGTCTGACCCTTTTCCCTATCTGTAACTTTGTTCTCCTTTAGAAGTGTTAGTTTGAAAATTCCTGATTCCTTTTATCCGTGAAAGAGATCTCTCTCCGTCATACAAGCTTTTGCTTGCCGCCTCAGTAGTGTCTCATCTTAATCCATGCCCTGAGGGGTCAAATCTAGGGAAGATAGAATAATTCAGCCTCCATATATGTCTGTTGGCCAACAAGTATGCCAGTTAAAACTGCATTTTCATGACATTGCAAACCAGCCCATTGCGGAGAATGTGGATGAATGAAATGGTTTTATAATTTAGATTTCATAAAAAGAATGGTTTTCTCTACAAAATTATCTATCGTGTCATTGTTCACAATTTACTCAAAACCTGGAATACTACCTCCAGATTGTGGAAAACTGGCAAAATTCATAACTTGGCAAAAGGGAAAATATTCACAGAACTCTTGGCAAGAAACCAAATCAAACTATTCTTTTTAATTACAGGTGAGTAATAGCACTCTTACATTTCATACAAATAACGTCAGCACACTCCTGCTCTGTGATTGATGGAATGTTTTAAGTCGAGTGCTTTAATTCAACACAGCTGGATCCCTCTTGTTGGGTTCCTATGCTCAGAAATTTATATTTTTAAATGTGTTGGCAATAGCTTGCACTATCAACGTTGGAAAATGTTCCTCAGAGTAAATGCTGAATGGTCAGCTCTTTACTCGGTCAGTATCTCTGCTAAAGAAAACTGAGGATTAGTGTTCAGCTGCTGTTTTTTTATTTTATTTTTTTATTTAACCAAGTTACTCTATCTTTCAAGGTATTGTTCTAACTTTTGAGTTGAACTGCAATGCTCTATTATGCGAGTCATTTGTCTATAGCATAAGTGCTTCCTCACAGTAGTTTCAAACACACTGTTTCCTTTCCCGGGGTCTCTGACTGCTGTTTTGTGGCTTGCCATGGCTGGGATTAAGCAGCTGAATGATGACTGGCAACTTGAGGAGAGTTCCCCACGTTATTAACCCGTGTGTGTGGCAAGTGGCAGAGGAGGGTGTCAGAGGAGTCACAGGAAAGCGCTGATAGGGAAGGATATGAAATCTGCTGCCTTCTCTATAAAGCCATGCATCTAGCTTGTAAGGATATTTGAAAGCCTAGTTTAAGGTGCATTTTGAGAACAGGTTTATGCAGTGATAGCATACAGGCCTCACACCTTATGCTGGACCACAGTGCTTTGCAAAAGCATGGAAAAGGGGTGCTTGTGGATGAAGTAAAAAATTTCAAGGGATTTTGAGAAAGGAGAAAGACATTAAACCATTTCTATTAAACTTCCAAATGAGAAGGCTTTGACTGTTCAGTAAGTGGAGCTAAGGACATGGTTCTCTGAAGATCAAACTCTTACCATGCTACACGCTATGGAGTTTATTTAAACTAGGCATATATCCACTTAGCGCATTAAGTTCCCTAGCATCAAACTTGCATGGATTTATTTACAGTCTCTGACTGGAATCAATAGGATGTTTCAAAGCCCCAGCATACATAATAACAGGAAAACTGTGGCTCTAGTTAAACACATCCCCAGGGAACACCTGGTAAATGTCCGGGGTAGTGATTAGGAAAGGTTAACTTATGATGTGACAAGGAAAGTAGTACAAGTTAGATAACGCTAATAAATGACACTGGTGCTGAAAAATGATAGATTATTCTGATGTGTTCCATTAAAAAAAGAATAAACAAACTGAGCAGTTTTACAGGAATATCCTGGATCTGTGACTAGGTACAGTTATTTACTGTACTAGCATACCAATTTGGGTGTCTGTGTGTGAAAATGTATTACAGAAGGAATTATTTAATATGTAAGGAACTGTCTGTTCTGCTCTGTGCAAAAGGATATTTTACAAACTTCCAATTTGTGCAGCTGTCATGAGTGGGGACCCACAACAGCTTTTTTACTAGAGAAAAATACCAGTGATGGACAGCATTTGCAGAATGACTGAGAACAAATTTGCAAGGAAGAGTTCTCTTTCCTCTGGTTGATTTGATGCTCCGTACATTGAAATCTGTGGATTGTGGAGTTACCAAAATTAATTGTGGGATTTTTTTTAATTATTTTTGTTCATAAACAAGCAACCCCCTAGACTCCCCCCAGACATTAAAACTTTCTCTTTTTCAAGGATTAGCTGTTGTTGTTTTTTTGGATGTTAAAATTTACACCATGATCTCCTTTCCTTCTGGTTTACTTTCCAGATAAGAAATATTATTGCTGTGTTTGTGTCGAATATACGTTTCTGGACTTTATTCCCTGCTGCACTGCAAGCTTTTGGTCTTGTACAGGCTTTCTGATTTGCTCACCCTCTTATACTGAGATCTGAAGTACTGATTATGGCAGGAAGGTTTGCCGTGGAGTTAGGCAACCCTTCAAGATCTGGGATCTAAATAGCTGCCTCTGGCTCAGTAGTGGAATAACTGTTGAGTTTTCATAACTTCCTGTTACTCTGATGGACTCGGAATGTCTGCTCGATGCCGAGGACTATGGGGCATGGATACCTGCCCTGTCCCGAGCATGGCCCGGGGAAAACCTCATTTGCACATGCAGTGCTGTGTGGAAATAGCAGAGCAGGTCTCTGCTTTAGCACTTGACAGACTTCTGCGGCGATGCGGTGAGTTCCTGTGGGTATGTGTAAAACTCCTTGTTTCTGCAGGTCTGTTCTTGAAGCCAGGGATAGACCATGTGATTGCACTTTCACTGAAAGAGGGTGAGGCCCCAGTTGGCATTTTTTTGTCCTGTTCGACGTAATATAACGGTAATTCCACAGCACATACAGAAAAAGACACTCAAAATACTAACTAGGGACACCCTTTACCCACCTCCTCCATAAATAATATATACAAGGAAGATGCTATTATAATTCGTACATATATTTATACACTAGCACCGAAATGTTAAAACCTGAGTGTGTGCATCCAGGAGCTAGGCTGATGTTCAGCAAGGGCTAATGCTTTACCCCATGGTCTGTGGGATGTTGCATAGGTAATCACCAGTTGTAAGAAATGGTCTGTGTTAAATTAGTACAGGTATATACCTACAGTTTCTTCCTGTTACTGTCGTTCTGATATGATGGAAATACGAGTGGCACCCTTTGTTTGGATGGGATTACTTCAGGGTAACTTGTGCAGGCCGCTTCTTGGGGTTTGAAATAACTCTTTGCTTAGAGAGGACAGGCAGGTTGTGCTGGTTCTTCAGCACCCCCAGAGCAACCTACAGGGTTGTGGGAAGTAAAGGCTTTCTGTTCTGAAGGTTTTCCAAGACAATTTTAAAGATATGGCATGGTTCCCAAGATGCTGGCATTGCTCTCTTCCCTTAGCTGTGTGTCTGGACAGGGAAACAATTCAAAACAAGTTGACTTCTTGTCCGGACTCCAGGGAGTGATGGTCTAAAGTATGAGAAAAAAGAAGACTATAAAAAGATTTGCTTTTCAGTCAGATAAAAAATAATGTATTTGCCACTGACACCAAACAAAAGCTTATTTATTTATTTATTATTTTGCTTTATACCAGCCATGAGTAGACTTTAATAAGCTGCAAAGTTGAGAAGAAAAGAATAAATCAATTAAATATACACTTCTCAGGAAAAAAGGTACCTATTCACTTTTAATATATTAAGAGAGAATCACTAAGAGCAAAATACAGAAAAATGATTTATCCATTCTAAAGACAATTACTTTAATGGCCTAGTTTATCTTTTAATTCAAAATCTTTGTAGCGTATAATACCAATTTTCTTTTTCTCAAGTGGCTACAGTCACAGCTGTGATTGTGTGCAGTGAATTGGAGCTAGAATCCTATGTGATACTGCCAGTTAAAAATACTAAAATTGCTTTGTTCCCTTTTGCTCTTTCTTCTTTGCAGATGGCAGAGGACAATAATGCTGGGTCTGCAATAACACTGACTCAAAATTCCTTGCTAATTGTAAGATAACTTCCTAAAGATTGCAAGCGAAAGGAAGTGAGAGAACAAAGCAATGTCAAGTATGCACATGTCACAACACAATGTGCTGATTCCAAGCCTTTGGAAACATGCTGAAAGACATGTCTGGAAAAAATAGGGAAATACTTCCACACAGACTTTCAGCATAAAAACAACAGCTGAATGTGCCTGTTCCCACCAGGAAAAAATACCCTGAAATAACAAAGGGTGCTGGAAAGCTAGAAATGAAGTCATCAGATGGCTAGTGCACTCTTTGTCTAAAACGTTCTAAAATTTACATAGACGGTTATTTCCACTGCACTGTAAATCAAGGGATCAGTCTGGAGCAGTGTTTAACTGAAAGGTGCCAAGAAGACCCGAGCAAATGGAATGTATAAACAGGTCTCTTACAATAAAGAACTAGTAGAATAAAACAGAAGTAAAGCAAACAAGGGGCAGCACTTTCAGATAATGTATCTGCAGGAATGCGCACTGTGCATTCCTGATCGCTCCTGTAGGTATTGCAGGTACAAAAGATACACTCTTGAGGAGGGTGGCATACACAGCGTTTCTTTGTGAAACAGCCTGCATACATTCCCTTCATAACCACAGGCAAATCTTTGCATCGTTGGTATACTCTAAAGGTCTAAGTGTTTGTAAGTGAGTCCAATTTTATGTCATTTTAAGAAGTAAGTGCAAGAGCAGATTATGGGACCGCAGTGAAAGACTATACGTGCTGCATGCCTGAAATGCTGCATTGATGCTTCTGACATAAGATATTACAGCAATATCATCTAAAGAAACAGAGGGGTAGCATACGTACAAATGCAAATGAAGCCCCATTCATTTATTAGTAATGACATGACAAGACATTTTTATTCGAAGCTGACAGAGGAAAGTAAAATTTTCCCTAGTTTCTCCAGAAGGCAAATTCTACAGGGTGGCTTTGCCTTTTGTGTTACTAGTTGAGCTTCCATTGCTGATTTTAATTTGGCTAGCTGTTTGGATCGCTTTTTAAATTTGTGATTCCATAGACTTTCATGCAGTAAATAGATTTGTCCTTCCCTTCTTGGGCTAAATAGAGAAAATTGCCTGGGTCTGCCTGTACCAAGTGATCTCAAGTGGCGTTCATGGGAAATGTGTCTCCATTTATACCACTCCTTTTTTAAAAAATAGGGAATGTAGCTAAAAAAAGTAGCCAGACGAAATTTTTGAAATAATGCACAGGAAGAACATGTTATCCTAGGTAGGATACTGTGGGACATTACGCTCAAGGGAATAGTGACTTTTATTGTAATTCCTGCTTTCAGGTCCCTGCATAAAAAAAAATGAAAGCTATCTTTATCTAAAGAAATAAATAACCTTAAAACCAAGCAATATTTTACTGTCCAAAAGCAGTGAATAGACTGTAGCAGGTGGTCCCACCACCTGCTCTTGTCTACTTCCACTCCAAATAATCTCCTTATCGAATGCAGGGAGGAGCAGACACCCTGGAGGGTCCCACAGGAAGAAAAGGGACTGGAAAACAGAGCGACTAACTATAGAGAAACGAACTTGCTGTGCAGGGAATATGTAATGTAGGGAAAGCAAAGCAAAGCAAATATCAGTGGAGACAGAACCATGTCTCATCTACAGCCTGTAAATCTAGAGCAGTGCTGCTGGTTTCAGGGGCAGCTCTTCACATTTGCGCCAAGTCGGTAGTGGTTAGGAGATAATAGGTCCTGCAATTCTAATGTATCATAGCATGTTTTAATGGCTTGCAGAGAAAAAGGCCAATTAAACGATGCTTTTATAATAGCACCTATTTTCTTTATCCTTCCTGAACTGCTACAGGAAATGCTCTGATTTAACAGAGCGGTGAGGAGATGGGCTGCGTGCGTTCCAAGTGGTGTGCTGACAAAGTAGTGAGCCCTACCCGCTGCTCTGCAGAGGCGAACGCCATTTCCTTCTCAGCGCTTTGCACCTACAATAGCTTTTTACCACCATCAAACTGAGTAAAAGAAAACAAAGCACTGCCTGAAAAAGAAATCACAATAAAATCCCATTCCTGTCATGTATCTGAGTATTCCTTTTCACTCATTCTTTTCTATGCATGAAATTTCTTAGGTAAATACAGCTAGAAGGGAAAAGGTACCTCAAAGGAGCCTGCTGTTGCCAGCATGTATCCTTGCATTCAAGTGAGATCTTTTGAAGTGAAAGTATTCTCCAAGTTGTGGACTTCTGTGTCAGGCTGCCTGCTGGGCATGACGCCCGCCCCAGGGCTGATAGCTCTACCTCTTCACGAGCTGCGCGTGAGCGAGCCGAGGCACCGTGTGCGTCCTCTCCCAACGGGAACGGGTGCTGCGGCTTCCTCGGTTGCAGCATTGCACTGGCATCGCTTCGTGGCTTCTCAAGTGGGAGCCAGCCTGGGACTGCTCAGCCACGTTCTGCTGTGCAGCTAGAGACAGTGACCAAGATATCTGCAAATTATAGATCTAAATCAAAGGCGTCCCGAGATTCCTACCTGCATCATGCGGTGCAGGATGCTTTGCAGTCGCTTCTCGCTGTTTTTCTTCCTTCTCTTGCTCATTGACAGTGATGCTTTTCTGTCAGAAATTCAGCTTGGTAACAGTGCCAGTGTTAGATTTGCTGTTAAACCTAGTCGTTCCTTAATCTTCTATTTTAGCGTCCCAGCAGGATATGGGCAAAAGTTGAGGCCTGTTCAAATCAGTGAGAAAGGATGACTGATGCCCTGGGTAAGGGTACCCAAGCCCTTTTTCTCCAACTTGACAATTATCCATAATAAAGAACACTGTAGAAGAGCTAATCCCAAATTTTCCAGCATAGCTTCTGCAGCCTTCAGTGGTCTGTCCTATTGTAGCAGGATTTGGTATTGTTTTTGTTTTTTCAGTGAAGGACATCTTCGCTTTGGATTTAACACTCTGGCCTCACAATACTCTATTATTCATTTTGATGACTATTTGACTGGTTCATTTTGAAAGACAGTTTTGAGATCTTTGAGTGAGTGAAATATTCTAGGTGAGTTAAGAGCATAGTACTGTAGTCTTCCTTCAGGAGTCAGAAGTGCTTCTGTCATTTCTTGCATGGTGTTGTCATGAAAACAGTGTCCTAATTGTACATATCCCATTGTGTGCTCTAAACCAGTGTTTTGGAGAACCACAGTGTTTTGGAGAACCACAGTGTTTTGGAGCAATTTCTGGGCTTGGAAATATTTCCATAACAAATCTTCTCTCTTTTTTTTTTTTTTTTTAAGTGTTTAAAATCTGCAAGTAAATATTTATTCCTGGCTGGAAATCGCTTGACATTTAAGACCTAAAGCAACAGTGCTAAATTTTCAACCAGAAAATGCCACATGTGCAAAGTAAGGGCTGAGGTTGTAGAAGCATAAAAGTCAGGAAATAAAAAGTGATGATTGTCTGTAACTATAGCTCCTTACAACTATATGACATATTTTTGTTACCGTGGATGGTGATGATTTTAATACCTTCATAAACTTGCTCAGTGTGTCCAACTTCATAGTAGCTTTTTTTTCGTCATTTTGGCACTTCTGCAGCTTACATTGCAGTAACGTGCTTTTTTAATATTTGATTATCCTGACTGAATCCATAAAGCAAACAAGAGAAAGATTAAAATAGTAAGTACAGTGATCTAAATTCAGTTAATATCTCATGCTGGTTTCCATTGCGCAGTTTTAGCCAAGGAGATGGAAGTTTGTTGGTGAATGAAGCTGCAGAAATGCTTATGCTCCTTCCTCTTAGGAAAGAGTCATGTCAGAACAGGAAGACTTGCTGTGCAGAAACGGCAGCTGTGTTGATGCCAGGTTTTTCAGGCCTCCTCCTCCCTGGAAATATATAATCATGTTGATCAGAAGGCTTTCACTAATCATACTTGAGTTTCCTGTCAGTTTGAATCTTCCTTAGAAATTCTAAGCAGACACTCAAAATTGGGTAGGAATAAAGAAATTATATTCCTATGAATCTCCTCTGAGGAGTGTGATTACTGGGATAATTACAGGATCAGAAGACTGTGTGGAGTAAGATTCAGATCAAGACACTGTTGTTTTACTGTTTTCCTTTACATTGATAACAAAACTGTGCAGAAAATGAGGGAAGAATAACCATCTCAGATCAAGTTTCTGGTACTCACATCCTAGGGCTGTAATGCTGCTTCCCTTTGCAGGAGGAGCATCTTTTTCCAGATGATATCCTTCTTTCTTCAGCTTAGGTAACTAGAAAGGTGTTCTGTGACAATAATGGTTCAGGGATCACACTAGAATTAATTTTTTGCCTATATATTTGTAAGCCATCCAAAGATGTTACATGTCAGAAATTGTGTGCTAAGATTGCAAAGCCTAAAACTTAACTGTTAGGAAATGTTGTATCTATAGCTGCATAGCAAAACTTAATTCAGTCCTTTTCCGCATAAAGATATTGCCTTTAATTGCGTAGTCACATACTATTTTTTTTTTCCAAAGGACCTCTGCCTCGCTCAGGGCACGGGACTTACAAGAGGGCTGAATAGAGGTTATGCAGGCACACATAAATCTGTCACTTCCTAATTTAGTTGTGCTTGACTTTGCAACCTAAATAATTTTACTTTCAGAGAGATACATGCATAATTTTTGTTAAATCATACTGCAGAAGCGTTCTGTAAATAACCTCTTCTGGAGTGGTGTTGGCCTTCAGCTTGCAAAGACTCCTAGAGGAGACGTAGTTAAGAAATGGATAGTCCGATAAACACAACCTCCATACATTTTAAACATGCATAGACTAACACTTCATTTGCTCTCAGTTTGGAGTGTCACATGGTGTTTCAAGTGCTAAAAGATTTACTATGGTTTATGGCTCAAATATTTCTAACTCAATTTGTCGTTTAGCACCAAACTCCCCTGTCCTGCAGCACACTCAAAGGCTAAAGGGCACTGAGGCATTCTCCTGTTTAACTGCCCATGGATTGCAATAGCTCTTGTGACCTTTCTATTGCTTGTGGGGTATTTTATAAAATTAATTATTAAAATGCAAGGCCTCGGGTCTATCTGTGATGTAATGCTTGAGGTTTTCAGAATAAAAGCAGATCTCCTCAGTCAAAATATTTTTAATACATTTCTGCTTGAAAAGAGAGATTCTTCACTTTAATTTTGCTGTTTTAATCAGCCTTACTGCCATTTTTCCCTTCTGAAAAGTGATATAAGCTGAGTGTATTTTCATTACATTTCAAAGTAAATCCTAGTATTTTTTAACTGGATGTTACTTTTAAAATGTTCAGATTCTGGCAGGTATGACCTCAGGTGCAGAGATAACTTTATTTGCTGAGACTTAAGTATTTTGGTTAGGACTCATTGCTTGTGTCTCCATAATGAAACTCTTTGGACATTACCACAGTCAATGGGATGAAAGTAAAGTATGTGACAAATTAGGAACAGGAAGTAAAAACACAGAGAAGAATCAAGTTGGAGGTGAAATAAAATTTGCAACTAAATTCTTCATGTCGTATTCTGCTAACCTTGCAAATGGTTGAGCATCTTCCCCAGTCATTTTAAATTGTACTTCAGATGACTAAGTGAGGACAATGTTCCCAAAGTGGCAGAACTGGAAGGATTCTGGAAAATAACCCTCTTATGTTGCATTGAGTGTTAAACTATTATAAAAAACCTACAATAAGAGACAGCACGCAATGTTCTTTTGGATGTCTATCTATCTATACTTAATAGCCATCAGAAAGACTCTTTCAATTCAAGGTTTTCATATTTCATAGATGGTCAATAGTTATGTGTTTCATAAAATCTTTTTGCTACAGAATTGTATAATATTTATTGGTAGAATAGTTATAAAGTGATGAACGCATTCTAAGGTGTTTTAGTGGCAGCTTCACAACTGATACTGCGAACAGAGATCTGGTACGCTCTAGGTTTTCATAGGCTGAGTAATTTTGTTTGAGGCCAGAAATGTCAAGAGATGCCCCATTCCATGGGTTGTGACAGCCTTTGCTAAGGATGTTTGACACGTTATTTTTTTTTTTCCCCATTTCATCTACAATTGTTGAGCTGCCTGTTCCTATAAAAAGCAGCATATTTCCTCAATGACTCATTGTATTTAGACTGTCATTTAAGGAAACAGGAAAGCACAAAAGGCTGAAGAAACATGGAGCAGATACCAACTCTGAGCACGTCTTTTTCCTATCTGAGAATATTAACACATTTAACATTATGAGGAGATGCATTAATTCAATAAGCATCTGTACAGCGAGTAGGCTTCACCTGCTCTGTCTAATAGGTTAGTGCAGGAGTCATCAAGACTTTAATGGTAAATACTCATTCCATTTCTTGCTTAACAAGGAGGGAATCTAAAGAAAAAAAAAAGAGAGAAAAAAAAAAAAAAAAAAAAAAAAAAGCTCTGTTTCCGAGTGGGGATTTTGCTGTAAAACATTGAATGAAAACTTTCAATTAAAATATATTTCTGAGACATAAGATCGATGAGCAATATGAGGCACCACTGAAAGAATCTTTCATTTTTTTGTTTCCAGTTTCTTCCCATCTAGGTTTACTAGATTACCCAACAAATAATGGACTAATATTCTAGTCTGCAGAGAATTCTCCTCCTCATATTTTGGGAAACTGGGGATTTCTTAACAGTTTTACAAGATGAGTGTAGAGTTGCTTTTTGGAAATGTGGTTTTAAAGAGAGATTGTGTCTTATCTTACTTTAGAACATATTTTCTTGATTAAACCAATGAGAACTTGTATTTTTGTGATAATTTAAGCACAGTGGATCCAGGGCCCAAATACACTGACCTTAAATAGAATCCTGGTAGAAGGATGGTTGAAATAATGATGAGAAGTTCAGTTTTGTGTTGAGGATGAGGGTCAGTGAGAAATATTTCAGCTGTTGTGTTATCCTGATTTAGTAGACAAATGAAAGGCTCGTGTGCAGTGTATTGATGTGATGTGACTGAATGCATGCAAATGCATCATGACATGCAGTCTGCTGGATGTATATTTGAAGAGGTGTGAATACATTCAGAGAGAGTCTGTTCCTGGGAGAGGTCAACTATTTGTGTAGAGATCCCAGTAAATTACAGTGAAGTCATTCAACTAAGTTTTATTGCTAGGATTTTGCTAAATTTTTGCTAAATTTTATTGCTAAGATGATTTATCAGTTTTCAAACTTTCCAAAGTTTATTACCACTGATAATAATGGTCCAGGGTCAGGTACAGGGCCAAGAAGCTGCCCTAAAGATTCAGAGAAAAGCTTCGAGGTTCAGCTGTGTTTTGGATGCCTGAGGGAAGGACACTTGAACAAGCAGGCATTATGTCCCCAAGTAGATAGGCTCCTAAGTCACCAACTGGATGTAGCCCTTAGGATGGGAAATCCCCAAAAAGCTAAAAGTAATTGTGCCTCTAATCCTTGCATGTACAGGTGGCTAACACATGCAGTTTCTGCTAGTCAGATCCTACATACTAAGACCTTCATCCACAGAGACTTAGAGACATGGCATGGGTAGATCTACAGCATACATTGATAGCCCCGCTCAGCCAGGCATAGCCAAGCTAGCAGGTATTTCTATGTGGCCCAGGCCCTAATGCTGTATCCATCAGCATGGGTCAGCATGGAGCTGTGATTGTCTAGTTAGCCTCCCTTGACAAAGGTATTTGCTGTGAAAAATCTGTAGCACAACCGTTTTGTTTTGGTGTTTTTCTTGTTTATTTACTTTTTAATTCAGGATGGGGGGGAGGGAGAGAAGCCAGTGTATTCCCCACCTGAAGCTCCTTGTTCAAAATCATTTCTCTTATAGGAAAAATTATCATTTGATTATTTAGCTAGCATGAGCTGTCTATTTCTATCAAAAATTTAAAAGGAATTAGCTCAAGTACTGCTTCGTTTTTTTGAGCTGCTCCACTGCTTGAACGAAAGATGTATGTAGAGAAATGCTGAGATTTTTCAAAGAGGTCTAAAAACAATGGAGTCCTGCTGTAAAAAATAAGCAATGGAATGTGTTCAGTTCCTCTGGAAACGCAGCCTCTGCATTCAGATTTTTCTCAACAGTCTATATTTTTCCCCATCCCTAGCCAAACAAGGATAAAGGCTTTCCCAAGAGAAATCTGCTTAAGCCTGTTGCAATGTCTGCAAGGAGTATGGGTGCTGGTGGAGAGTGATACAGGGAGGAACTGTGCTGTCAACAACAGGAAGTTAGTGAAAAATGAGCGGTGCCCCTGGGGAGGTGAATGCAGAGCAGATGGCTCTAATTGTGAGTCACACTGTGACAACTGACAAGAGAAATTCTGCACTCTTGACACTTTAAAGATACCAAAAATACCAGAGAGCACATTCCACAGCTTCTTGAAGACTTCCATATCGAGGGAGCTGGGGGGGCAGCGCTCCAACTCCTCCTGTTTCCATCACTAAACAGCCCATAAAATTTGCTGTTGATAAGCTTCCAAGCAGCCAAACATTCTAATACTTAGATAAGTCGCTAATGTTAATAAAAACACTGAAGAAATAAGAAGGAAGAGGTGCAAAGGGGATACATGTGCAGGGCAGCACCAGTTGCTTTAAATGCTGATCCTTTCAATTAAAGACAGTTCTGGATAAGGAAGGGGAAAGTAACATCCTTGTTTATAAGCACTGATGGATTTTGAAATCTTTTTTTTTTTTTTTTTTTTTTTTCATCTGGAATGACTGCAAGAGCATTTTCTTCATGTATTTTGGTTATTGTCCGGATACAGAGTTGCAGATTTATATTGTGTTTCTTTAGTGGAGTTACAAAAAGTCAAGACCAGAAACTATTTATAGTGGGTTGCCAATTTTTTATTTTGGGATGAATGTCTGGCTTGGGTTGGTCTTTAGAAATCAACAGAGCTATGCCAGAAATATATTTTGTTTGCTGTATTTGCTTTCTTAATATCTCTGCTTTAATACCAGCACCGTGATACTCGGGTGGTCTCTCCCTTGAGCATACCCTGAGTGTGTCACCCACACCCTTGTAATGTAGATTAGCCCCTTAGCTTGGAACTGTGAGATCATTAATATTGGGCTGAGGTATTATTGTTATTCTTCTGGTACCACGTGAAAAATTACCTAGAGTATTTGGGGATTGGGGGGGCAGAAAATTTCATGATATTAGAAATATTTTTGGTGAGCATCTTGTTCTGGATGAATTCAGATATCTCATATTTTTTCATTCCCTTCTCCCTCTCACATAGTTATTTGTGAGAGCTGCTAACAATAGCAAAGTGCATCTACTCACATTGGAAGGCAGATAAGCTACATAACTTCCTCTTACAGATGTTAAGCTGCTCCCCAAGGGTTTAAAACATATCTGAATGTTCCTACTTGAAGTGGTGGGTTAGATCAGGCAGATCCCACAGTACAGCATTGAAAGTTCAGGCTAATATTTTTGAGCTTAAATAGAGTCATTCTTTCCAAATTTTTTTTTTTTTGGGGGGGAGGGTTATTATTTTGCCTTGGGCTATATAAATCGACTTGACTTCATAAAGTTTTCTGTGGGTTATATCTGCTGTATGGAGATACCCAAGATGAACGGAACAAGTTACCTTGAGTACCAGCAGTGCTGTGTACTTAGTGTGGTGCTCAGCTTAGCTCAGCTCATTTGCCCCATTAAGTGCCTCTATAAATTGCTGTACCCATGGTAATCGGCACTGTGTCAAATCCCACTGGAAATCCCATTGAGTGACCTTCCACTCAGTACCACAAGGTTATGCTGCTGAGGTATTCCTCAGTGGTGCTCCTTCATCCAGTTCTTTTGCATAAGCAGTATGGATTAAAGTGAGAATAATTTCACTCCTTGGACATTTTAGGACCAGAATTTCCCTTTGAAACTGCTGTCCCAGTTTCACATTTGACTTATGAGCAGATACGAGCAGACTTTTAAATGTTTTGTTACCTCTGTGAAAAAGCACAGAATTTACTGCAGATTGTAATAAACTTACTAAAATATTGGCATTTTTGTTTTTTAGAATTTTTAAATTGTGTAACATACATGTACATTAGGACAGATTTTCATGAAGTGTGAATGTGTGAATATTTTTGTATCTAATTCAAAGAGCTGTACAGATATGTGTCTTAAAAAATTCATGCGATATGCAAAGCCCTGTCATCATGCTGTGGTATCACCACAGCCAGAGACACCTACAATAATATAACGCCAACAAACAGGACTCAAAATGCCTCCTGTGTTCACATTTGCAGTGAATTTCAAAGTTTGTAGGTTGTGTTGTTATTTTTTGCTTCTGATGGAAATGGAAATGGTGAGGCGCAAGTAAAATGTGATCTCTGGTACATGAAACCTTGGCAGGGCTTGAGACCATGACTCTTCCTCTCCTTTAAAATGCTTTCACTTGGAGATGTTGTATGATGCTGTGGTATTTCTTTCTTCTCTATATCTGTGTTGGCTGAAGTCAGACAGAGGAGCTTGAAAAGGCTCGCCCTCCTCAAAGAACGCTATCTGATTCGTAAGCATTCCTAGAGGTTAAGGCTGGTGACTATCAGGAAAGCAAATACTTCACGCAAGGGTAAGTCCTCTAATTGTGTTTGTGTTGAATAGCTGCCAGATCCCCGTGTCAGGATGTCTGCAGTCACGGCTCTGATCTCACCATTCCTTCCTAGGCTATTGCACAACTGCATTGCGTGTTTGTGGTAGGAGAGAAAGTTGGAGAGCTGGGCTATGAAACTCTCTCAGGGAAGGAAGCCATGTTTTATTTTAGTTGCTTGGTTTGGACAGAGGCCTGTAGGAGATTGAATAACATAAAAAAGCCATAGTGTGGCCCATTCATGGAAACCAAACCTGGTCTTCTGTACAGATATGTGAAATATGAGGTTTAATAGCCAGGGTGGAAAAGGAAATGTCAATGGAAATGTGTTCACTGGTGTAGTAGAAATCTGTATGTACATGTGTGATAACTCATTACTTGTTTTACAGGGAATCTCGGCTGTAGTTGCAGGGTCTCTTGGGCTTAGACCTGAAGATGCAATAAGGGAACTTTTTGGGTAACCGATTGTGAATCTGCCCCTCGGATGGATTTCTTCCAGGATCTTTTGTGGCAGACAAGTGAGACAAAAACTGGACAAATCACAAGATATTTAGGAGAGGGGAAAGAGGCCCAAGTATGCCACAGATCATGAGTTTAGCAGTAGAGAGAGAAGGAAGTAATATGGTAACTCCTGCAAGACAGAGCAGAAGCATGTTTGAGGCTCTTAGCACACATAAGAGTTGAAAGCCACTCTGGTTACACAAATATTCAGTTCCTGAAAGAAGACAGCAGTTGCCTTAGCCACAGAAATGTTGGTTAAAAGTAATATCCTGATTATCCCACTACCATAAATCTTTTCTTGGATCACCAAGTTGCGTGTTACTGCAGTTTGGTCAGAACAAAGCAGATTTTATAGGAACATAATTTTACTACAGAAAAATAGTAAGAGGCTGGGTGACTATTGCCATCCAGTCACTATGTGTTGTTTCACATAATAAAGTATGGAAAGCTGGTAGTGGTGCTCCAACAGGATGTCAATTTCATTTCCGTAACCAGGAAGTGGATGGCTGGACTATCCAGAGCAATAAAAAACATGTACAAATAATACTGGGGAAATCAGAAGTTAATCTGAATACCAACTCAATCTAATCAGTATGTATAGCTCCCTGCCAACTGCTCCATTACCTGAAGCAGGGGTCAAATGATAAACATCAGTTGGGCCTCTCATAAAAAAAAAAAAAAAAAAAAAAAAAAAAAGGCAACCTTCATCTCAAATTCCATCATTCCTGATAAGCAGTAACCGGTTCTTCATCTCTCATTTGCAGTTCATATCCTGAGCTACATAGATTTGCTGTTAGAGATAAGGATATGAAGAATTAAAGTGATTTTAATATGCATGTCGCAACCTGTTAGCCTCTCTTGAGCTGCTGTGTCTTGCATTGTAAATAGAAAGGGTCAGTCCGTCTACTCAAGAACTTGGGATCTGGCCATGTCATTTGTTTAGTAACATTAGCCCAGATGAGTATGTTCAGGGAAAACAGTATGAGTCATCAGAACAGAGAAACAGATGAAATATATATATATATATATATATATATATATATATATATATAAAAGTGACCAAGCAAGGAAGAACATGAGCAGGAACGAGCCCACTGTGTGTCTGAGGTCTTCTGGAGCAGGCTGAGAAAATCTGTGAGGGGAAGGTGGAAGAAGAGAGAGTGATAGCTTCAGACTTTTGAAAGTGATGACCCAGTTGGCATCAAACGATACCACTTACATTTGGATTTCTGTTCTGCATTCAACTCTGTTAACTCTTCGTCGGTATTGCTGAGACTGTGTTTTTTCACTTTTCCCTTTTATCATGGGCAAGGTTTTGCTATCCTAAAATACAGATAATACCTATCAATAGCAGCATAGCAATAGGACTCACAATACAAATGGTTCCTGTATCCTGATGTTTGAGTCAAATATGCATCTTCTGTGGTTTATACAATATTTTTCTAAGTTTTTTGGAACATAAAAAAAAATGCGCTTGCTAAGGTATTGAAGAACTGAGAGAAAGAAGGTTGAATCTGCTACATATTAATGCAGCCTTCATTGCTGCAGGTTAGAGGCTTCTCAGAGTATATCTGATTTATTTGTCTTTCTAGGAAGGGGACCATTCTTTTGGTCATGTGCTCTAGATTTACAGACAAACTAATCAAAACTAATCAAAAGCAAAATAAAACACAGGTAATATAATAACCCAAACATGCTTTTAAAGGTCACTGATACAACTTTATTTATTTTAATATATTCTTAATTCAGTTATGTAATAAATAAGCAGAGATAATTTCATTCAGACAAACTGAAGTTCCCTTAGCTTGTGTGCTTGACTTCAGACTTAGATAAAAATATTATGCAACTGTAATCACCTGGGAACAATCTGCCCTCTTTGCTCTCAAATTGTTCACTGTTTCTTTACCGTCTTGTAAGAAAGAAAAAAATGACCCTATTTGAATGAGCCATGAGACTTAAACTTAACTGAAACCAGTTCTTCAGGACTGGACTTCTGGAGAACAGCTGCCTGTAGATAGCTTTTATATGCTTATATTTCTAACAAGTGTGCATTCAAATTAGAAGCTATTCAAAACAAGGCAGGGAAACTTTTTTTCCTTTTCAGAAGTAATAGGATGGAAATGAAAAAAACTGTAAACTTGTAAAATTTATATTATTGTTAGTAGAAAACAAATGTATTGATGCATTTTATGTTTCTCTACGAGTTACCATTCCTGTTACTTTCCAAACACACACAAACTTCCTACTCCTTACCTTGAATTTCAAAGGGAGAATAATAGGATTAAAAAAAAAAAATCAGTGGAAATGCCCAGGCAGTCATGAAATAACATATTCTGCGCATCCTTAAAAAGCGTGACACCCGCAATTGGGCAGGTGCAGCTAATGGGCCAGACTATCATGGGAGCGTTACGAAGTTGTGTGTGGAGTTAAAACATACCCGTCCCAAGGAACGTAACTGACTGTTGTTTGCTCACTTTTTCTGAAGTTTGAAATTCTCCCCCTCAACGCAGGTTTCATGGGGGAGCATATACAGGCACATTTGAAAAAAACTGTTACCACCAGCTGTTATGAGAAGGTTGTCACTCATTTAATAATTTTCCACAGACAAACAGCATACCAGAAAATGCTGTTGCGCTGTGTCTGTGAGAAGCAGGAATAGCCTTGCCTTGCACCTCCAGTTTTTATTTTATTATGATTGTTACTCCCAAATTGTCTTTGAGTAGGAAACAAGGTTTGGATATTTGTCGCAGGCAGACAACATTAGCTGCTTTTGTCTTTTGCCTAGCAAACTCGTAGTTCTGCCTGTGCACCATGTTGCATTTGGTTATTTAAAACTTTATTGGAGAATTATGAGCTTGCAGAATTGCAGCACTGCATCTCGATCATTACATTATTAGCTAAAAAGTCTGTTAATCATACAGACCATTCCGCCTCCCTCACTATGTATATAGTGATTCTATTAAAAACAACTTTCAATGAATATTTTGCATTTGTACAAAAAGTAAGGAGTATTTTACAATAAAAGCAAATTCTTGCCATATTGATACATAGCTTTTGCTGGCCTCAAAACCTAGTTCAAACATTGTGCTGATCAAAATACACCAAACAAATTTAGTTAGATAATATCCATAATCTTATTGCAAATCCTTCATTTATATTTATAATCGTTCATATGTATTTTTGAAATCTATCAGTTGTAAAGAAAATGAAAGAAAAATTTTATTGAAGTGTTTGTAGGTATTCTGATAGCCGTAATAAGAAAGCTTTTTTTCTCATGTAATCTACCCTTAGAAAATCATCACTCCCCTGTATATCCAGTATTAGAGGTTATTTTGTGAAATTGCATGTGTAGTCATAAATGCAAACTGCTTTTTTTGGACTGTTTTGTTCTTGTGTTTGTATTCCGTGAAATACCCTTCATCCGTTCTTCCTGTTCAATAACCCACTGCATGTGAATTCAAAGCAATCACCATGTTATTTCTTTTGTTCCAATGACTCACTTTAGTTAGGAACAAACTCTGTGGTTTTAGCTGTTACTTCTGAGATAATATCATATGCTGCATTCCAACATAATAATGGATTTTAATTTGAAATTATGGAAAAAATAAAGTGATCAAAAATAGCCTGTAGGTGAGTGAAAAAGCTACGTATAAAATCATCCTCAAGCCTGGATTTATCTTTCTTTTCTACAGATCAGTTCTTTTATTTTTTTTCTTTTATTTTTTTTAAAGATGGTTCTTGACACTTGAACAAATCCCTTTTCTTCCCCTCAGTAATGTGGTTAACTGTCTGGAATGTGAGCCACTGGAAATTCTTCCCTACAAAAGAATCTCCATTAAGCTTTCAAACAGAGTTACTTCATCCCCACAGCTGCATGGATGGAAGACTTTCTAGTGCCTAAATACTTACTGTATATGTCATCCTTAAATTTAATTTTTTTTCCCAGCCAGAGCTTTAGGAGCAGGTGCTAGCCTTTTGCTTCCTTTCTGCTTCCTCTGTGGGGAACGGGCTGGAAAGAGCCAGCTAATTAGAAAAGTCTACAGGGAAATTAATTCTGCAAACAGCTGAGGAATGGCATTTCATTATAATGTTCACTTTGTCTGTCAGCGGGGTCCCGATTGCCTTGACAAGTGGCAGTTCTCCCAGATGTTCCACATTTTGTGATGAGACCAGGACTGCATTGTACATTGCCTATTTACTAAAATGATGTGCTGGAGTCAGAGTCTGCATGCTAAGCTAGTTTATACAGCCTGCTCTGCTGCTGTAGTAAGGTGGGAGCAGGGTATTTTTACCTTTGCTTGAAATGTAGCAATGAACCAAATCATTTTTGCTAGTTTAGTTCCAGTGTTGCCTATGCTTTCGCGTAGGGCTGAGGCGTAGGGAATGCAGATGAAAAGGGATATACTGAACTGCTTAGTACAGAGGGGCTGGATTGTCAAAATCAGGCTTGTATAGTGTACGCGTCTACAAATATGTGTTGATCTGTAACATGTCTGAGCAAAACACTTATTTAAACAGTTGACTGGTTGCGTGCACATGGAAATAGTCAGATGTGCATACACAGGCTTCCTTGTTCAGAGGCGCTGGTGTCTAGGGCTGCAAGGGACATCCACTCGGGTTGTTGTGAGATGTCTTCGCAAAAACTCTCTCTTGCAGAAGAACATGAAAGCGTTGAGTGTCTACTCATTTCTCTGGGATCTTATAAGCCTCAGCTCAGCTGGCTTAGTATTTTTTACTTAGAGCTAGGGATTTTGAAAGTAAAACCTCTCTTAGGCACTTACCCTTCTTTAGAGGAGTGCCAGGTTCTCAACTCTCTTCTTGTGACAGCCATAGATTCTTGTGACCCTCAAGCCAGAAAAAGCTTATATACATATAAGCCTGTGTATGCACACCTGACACTATATATACATATGTGTAAACATATATATATGTATATATGCTATAAAGTCCTTCACTCCCTGCCTTCCCCATTCCTTATCTGCTCCTTCCAAAATCCCCAGCTTTTTCCTCTAGCTATTGGCAACATGAGATAACTCTTGCCAGCAGACGTTCCCTGTGCACCATTCTCAGATCGATTTGGCATCCTCTGCCTCCCTCCTGCTGGGAGATGGCCCTAGGCTTTGCTCTGGTGTTGAGCTGTTCACAATTGACCCCCTGCCAGGTTCCACATGTCTGGGAATTTGTCCTGGAGGAAATAGGGACTTCTGGGTGCCCTTTGGACAGTGCAGAGCTGCTTTTCTTATCTCTCTGATGCAAACATAAGGTTGAAGCTGTTGGTGTTATGAATACCTCCTTGTGTGGCAGCAGGTTACTTTTCTAGACGTCTTATTTCCCTCGCTTGGTATGATAGCTTGAGTTTGTTGCTTTGCTCTGTATGTCTGTCGTGAGTGTCTGAATACAATTAATTCTTGTCTCCTTTAAATCAGTGAATCAAATTTAAGAATATAAAAAAGCAATATATTCATATATAACTCCAGTGCAGATATATCACTTCTCTGTAGTTTAAGATTTTCCAATGTATTTTCCTTTTTAAAAATATGTTTATTTTACTGTAAAAGGATTCTTCACATATTTGTGCCATTTCCCTTGCCCTGTACTCCCCAAGTGTGGTAATATTTTATATTCTGCCTCAAAGTAAAACCTCATCTTTTTTTCTTTTCTTATCAGTCTTTTCTCCCTGCTGTTATTACAGTTTTTAATTCGTTGCACAATATTGTATTCAAGGACAGTTTTTAACAGTGAATAATCTCTATCTTAGCACCAGTTCTGTGTTACCCTACATGAGTTATTTGAGAATTGCTTGAGTATGTATTTAATTGGAAAAGTCAAATTTTTTTACTATGCTTAGGCTTAAATGTAATCTTCTTTCAACAGTAAGCAAACTAAAGGATGCTGTCTTCAAGAGAGACATTTTCAGAGATGAAGATCGCTCATGGCCGAAAATAATAGCATTGCATCCTTTGCCATTAAGAATAAATTGAGTTAGAGTCTATACCTTCTAAGTTTCCTTCAGCTAATAGCAATTATAATTTCTCTAATGAGATGTAATTACTTATAAAACCAATGGAATTAAGCCACTGCTCAATATTAACACATTTCCTTTGTCTAGTTAATAATTTAAAAAAAAAAAAAAGCGCATTGCATGTTTCAATAAATTTCCGTAGTTACAAATTAGAAGGACCAAAAGGTGGCTCTCCTGAGAAGAGGCATAACATGGATCGACAGATGTAAGCACCTTGATGATTTTAAGACATCTTTGAGCTAAAATGCATCACTGCTTGGCGCTTTTCTAAGGTGCATTGTTATACATCTGATCGACATTATTTGGAAATGTGTCAAGTGGTTCACTTTTAAAATTAATGATGCTTGATTTTAATCACAGTATTAAATCATATTATTAGATGTTGCTATCACGTATTCTTCCCCAAATTAAAACTTCTTTATGCATAGTAATTGCAGGAACATTGTCAGCTTAAACTACTGAAATGATTGTCAAGTGACAAATATAATAAGTATAGATACACATAAATACCTAGATAGTTTCCTTTATATACTCCCTAGATAAAATTTTTTAGTGACTTAATTTTATATATGTTACAGCTTGGACCCAGTGGGCATGGAAAGGTTTCTTTTTCCTCAATTTACAATAATAGAGTAAGTTAATTAATGGAAAAAAATACTACATTAGTGAAGATTCACTAGGAGGATTTGGAAGGAATATATAAATATATATATTTCCTCCAAAATTTAGCAAGAGTCAATATTGTGTGTGTGTGTGTGTATATATATATATATACACATATATATGTATTTAGGGTCCAAAAAAGTAAGTAAACAGAAAAAGATGTAACTGTTCTTAGAAGCTGCTGAATAGTTGCACATTTGCACCCCTAGATTAATGGAATGTCTGAAGAAGCTTTATGAGTGCTCTTATACGGTGTCAGCTAGAGGGGAGTTAGTATGGGATGTTTTCTTGTCATGGCCATCAGAAAGACTGGGAGAGGTTATGCTGGAAAAGAAACAGCCTTATTTTGGAAGCATTGGGCGGGGGGTAGAATTAAAATATTGGATGAATTGGGCAGTGAATTCAAGTCCACTTTTGATTCCTCAAAATGTTTCTGTTTGTTCTAAACTAAATGCTTGCTTCATTTGGGATAAAGTGAAATGCTTTGTTTCATCTTTGTGTGCTCACGAGAACTGAGTTTCAATCTGCAATGCTCTGTATTTTTAATTAAATTATTTCTTTCCTCTGATGGTATTACTATCCAAAACACACTGAGAATTTTGTTCAACAAGTTTACTCACTTGTGTATAATCTTGAGGCAAACTTGCATCTGGAGTAGATATTTACAAGGACAGCTTCCAAATTTCAGAATAGAAATGTTTAGATTTTCGTGCCATCCCTAAGCTTTATTTTTTTTCCTGTCTTAATAATATTACATTGTGGTATTAACATATATTCTATCTTTTACATGATGTCTCCAAAAATTTTAAGCCATATTTTGATATGTTATTTTAACTGCTGCAGATAACCTGTTTGAATTTTTAGGTTGTTCAGCAAAACCAATATACATGAAGCATTTTATGAACAGCATTTTAAAAGATTTCTTCTGACTGCTCTAAAAATATGAGTGTTATTAAGTTCTCCAAAGTCATCATTTTGTTATTTGAAGTCATGGCCTGGGAAGGAAGGAAGGATAAGGAGATAGTGGGAGTGAATCAGTATTTTATTGCAGTGACACTGTTAGGTTATTCCAGTTAATCAGTTAAATTTATAAACTTATGAGTGCTGTGCTATCCATCACAGATGAGATGCTAAAAGATGAGAGGCTAAGTGTTGTTTCCTGCTAGTTCATGAGGTGTAGCACAGATGAGAAAACAGGTAGAGATTTACACTGGCTTTGCACTGTGATCCAGGGTGCTGCTAGTCTAGAGCTGAACTGCCTCTCCCACAAAGGACCCCTGCAGAAGGGTGGGCTTGTGCCCCAAGGGAAGATGTTCTACCCTCTTCTAATGGTCCCTTTCTCCTCTTGCAGTTCCAAAGCCTGCCGTGGATCCAGTGTCTTGGAAACTCTGGAGACAGGTTGCTTTTCACCTTGGAAATTTTAAGGGCTTCTCATCTGATCTGCTAGGAGACTTTCCAGTTTACCTTTAGATTACATGTACGGTAGGTCCCTTCACTAGTCTGTGGGTGCTTTTAAAACAGTGGATGCAAATCAGCAGTACATGGAAATGAGGTGGATGCTGCTGAACCAGGATACATTCATCTAAGTCAGGTAAGCAGATCTCAGCAGATGCCTGGCCTCCTTTGCAGCTGTCCATGTGAGGTGCCATTAGCAAATGCCATTGGCTTGGCAGTACGAAAAAGAAGGCATGGCATGATGTTAAATAAAATAAAATATTTCCAGAAAGGACCAGGAATCTGTTGTCATAAAAAGTCAGTGAAATTTTTAATATCAGCTCCCATAGAAAAAAATAAATAAATGAATAATAAAAAAAAATCAGGCCAATATTGACTGCTTCTGAAATTGAACCCTTAATCCCACCTTTCCAAGAGAGTTAATAGATAAATAATGAAATCTCCTCGGCCTATCTGCCTTCTTTCCAAATGGTGGAAAAAAAACCTGGAGCCTCTGATCTGTACCTTACTGAAGTAAAGACAAGAAAGATGTGCTTTTTAAGTGCATCTAGAAGAATGTCAAGAATGGAAATTAGATGAGCATATAATGATTTTTGACACATTTGGCAAAATGCACTCTTTTCAGAAGTTTGCTCACAAAAACTGTTGTGTAAGCATCCACTTGCTCAGTTTGCGTAAGAGAGTTTCTTGCCAAGAAGGGGAAAAAGTGGATGGCCAGTTGGCAAAATTGACCCTTTCTGCTCATATTTTCTTTGACTATGAAACTGTGTGTTTTAAGATAATCCCAGGTTCCAGAATAACTGATGCTATTCACAAGTCAGATTAATTTTCAAATACGTCACTTAGGCAAGGATCATTCTTGTGCGAAAAACTTCCCAACTTAGTTGTGGACATTTAAATGTGGCACGGATTGCATAGGTCTAACCTTATTACTGTGACCACACAGTCACTATAAAAATTTGCATTGTAGAACATGTTCATAAGCTAGGCTTTAATGAAGCGTTCAAAAAATGTTATTGTGAGATTTATTCCAATTTCAAATGATATGATCATTAAAATGAAAAGAAGGTTTATTTTCTTCTGCTAGCATGCCATAACAAATGTGTATAAGTAAAAATACAGAATATCTATTGTACAAAAAATAGAAAATGTGTGATGTATAGATTATAGCTATTCAGAAAATATTACCATAGGAAAAACTCAGAAACTTTTACGATATCTCATTTATTCTTAATTATGATTTCAGTGCTACACATCAGCCACAAATTATTTGTACCTGCATCTTTATATGATCTGCTTAAAGAATGTTAACTGAAGGCTAATTCTAGTTAACTGTTAACTAATCAGTTATTTTAAGGGAGCAAGTTTACGTACAAGAAATTCAGGGCTAAATCTGCAAAGAATACAATACTGGTTCTGTAGCACCTAACTTCAAGGCATCCTGCTGGTTAATAGGCATTTTTGCTGCAAGGTTTGGCACCCCTCTTCCTTGATGAATCTAGAGGAAGAGTTAAGTCAGCCTAGAGTAGTGTCTCTGGAGGCTAGCAAGCTAAATCCTGCCAGAGAAAGCAACAAGATGTCAGCTGTATTCCTTAGAGTAAGGCATTGAACTCTGCTTAGGTTTCTCCACTGTGAATCTGGTGTTTGAATTAAGCATGTCATCCAAACTGGCCAAGAGAAATCTCATCCCTGTATTCGAAGCACTCTTCTTATAGGTGACTACTTGTTTTTGAAAGTGCTTTCTGCTTTGTTTTTTGAGAGCTTGTTTCTCCGGCTCCCAGGTCTCTGAGATGAGGGTGCTCTGATCTTACTGAAATGCTTTAGTTAATATATATTAAATATTTTGGGAGGTGTGGAGGAGTGCAGCTGATCAATCAACTTAATAGTTAGATATTCTTTGGCAGATGGGAGAATAGCATTTGAGTTCCTTCTGTAATGAATGTTCACATGATTTACGCAGAGAAGAACTTCAGTGGGAGCGAATGATACATGATGGTCATAAGCTGCCAGGATTTATTGAGGCACCGCTGTGTCAGTCAAATATATTAGTGCAATCAGTATTCAGACATGAAGTCATATAAATAGAGTCAGAATATCAAGTCAGAGACCTGTGAAAACTTTGAAATCTTGCTTCACATGCACCACAAGGAAAGTCATCTGAGAACTTAGAATAACAGTAAATATCTTTTTTTTTTTTCCAGGACTTTTTTTTTGTAAAATTCAAAAAAAAATCATGGAAGATGCCACTGTCTGATGAGAAAACATTGACAAATAGCAGGAGAAAGGAGGAAAAAAAAAGCGCACAGTAAAATCCTTTACTCTGTACCCTTCTTAAGGAAAGCATACAGAAAACCACATATGCAAACTGGCAGAGAGATCAGATTGTTTTGTCTGTCTGTGCAGCAAGATGCACTGTAAAAGACTGGCAGAGCAAAGAAATAACTGAAAACAAACCTTTGTCACATAGAGAAGCTAGAGTCTATACTGTTCCATTAGAGAGTGAATAGTCAAATGTTTATGTGAATGTGGGGTTGGAAGGGCACCCTGCCTGGTGGCAGGTTAGGGATGTCCATGGAACACTGCCCTGGAAGCTCTCACAATGAGATTTCCAGCAGGAAACCTAAATGCTAAGCACATATGTTTTCTTCCAGACATAAACCATTGGGTTCTTCAATTTTGCATTCATACAGTACAAAAAAAATCCTAACTTCAACATTTCTAGGCCAACTATCACAAGACTGTGACTTTTCAGCTCTAGTGACAAAGAATGGAAGCAACTGAGAAGGTCGTGTAGCAGACCCTGCTATTGAGTCTGCTCAGCCACCTCCTCACCCCAAGAGCAGGTAGCATTCCTGCTCAGGGGATGTGTAAGGCAGTTATTACAAGTTGATCTTTCTCCCGTATACCCTCAATTGAAGAGAACATTGTGGAGGAAAAATGAAAAGAATGCCAAAGATCCTACCAAATAAATTTGATGTATTCTTTACAGGAAAAGTCAAAGTTCTTAAATTCCTTTTCCCTCTTTTAACAAGGGGAAGAATATTGTCTTCTGTTAATGCTTTATTTTGTTCACTTGCTGTTATCTTTGAAACATGCTATTTATTAGACTGGATTTTGTTCTGTAAAGAAAACGATCCTTTGGGCCCATATTTGTAATATGTGCTGCAATGTGTTATACACTGAGTGGCCTTATCTATAATTCAGAGAGTCCTTTGTGTACTTTGGAAGACCATTTGGCAAACTCTGTGCAAGGAAGTCGTTTAGTTATCTGGCTGCATTAAGGGTGAAATCAATTTAAGATGAATTAGTACTTGTAGGAGAGTGATATGAAAAAAAAAAGAGCAACCTAAGTTCTTGGCTTTGGAGTAAGTAATTAGCCAGTACTGTGAGAGCCTTGGTGAATATGCAATCGGATATCCTGTAGTGGATAGAGGAGCAAATTAAGAAACTATTACCCCTAAATTTCCATTCCTACTTCACAGTTTGTAGTAACTTCCCTAACAGTTGAGAGTGGTACCTTAGCAAGTGCTTCTAGCCTATTTCAGTTAAAAAAATAGCCAAATCAATTTAAATTGCTGTGTTAGATCACTCAGGGGCAGGGAGATAATCAGTCTCAAATGACCTGAGACTTGATTTCAGTTTGATTCCTTATCTCCTCTTGCTGCCGTGTGACCATCAAAATATTGTGTAGGGGATGTTGCAACCCAAATGAAGGCAGTGATGCTACTGAGATTGACTTCTGTTCCAGAATGCTCAGGTTGGTAACACAAATTTTGAGACTGGTTATTGAGAACACACTGCTAAGTCTTCCCTAAATGAAGATGCAGTTCACAAGCATTTAATCCAAGTCATTTTAAATACAGAGATAAATCTGTACAATTTTCTTTCTATCTCAACAAGACATTGGACTTTGCTAAACTGTTTAATGTATGCAGCTTGATACTCTATGATAAAAATGATCCATTAGTGAGCTGAGTGACAAAAAGCATGTGTCTAAAAAAACCCAAAAACTTAAGGCTATGCCAAGATTTTTGCATTTTTTAATGATAGCCAAATGGTGTTCTAACTAAAGATGTTAATAATTAAGATGTGCAATAAAATTCTAGAAAGAGTTAAACTTACTGGCAGGCTTATTCTGCTAGTGTTCTGTTTGACATAATTTCATAACCTTTTCGCTTCAATAAATGTCAGCTGTTTTGTTTTATTTTTAAAAATTTCTTAAATGTTCTAGCTGTGAAGAGAGCCAAAGCATGAAAATCGTCAGGGATATATCACGTTTTACATAGGCGTGCTTATGGTTTCTGTTAGGGTGACTGAAAGGCCTGAGAAGATGCTGTAGGAAGACTTTCAAGCAATAACAAATATGGAAGATCTTCCCAGTTTAATGCTTTGAAAAACTTGAAACACTGTAATCAAAAGTGCTTTCCATGATCAACTCTGCAGAGGAACAATAGTAATATTTCGATAATAAATATTTAATTTTTGATGGCTAACTTTCTCTGAAAGCCACCAGTGGTGAAATGGGTCTATTTGATGACAACATCAATTTTAAAAAATGCTAAAACTTAACTAAAGGCAGAAGTTGATGACAGTTTTCAAAGATCTATCCACCAGTCAAGAGCTATTGCAAGCAAACAGTAAAAACTTCATTCGTTTTACTTTGAAGCTTGATCAGTCAATGAAAGAGTCTTATATGATATAGTGGTATCTGACACTAGGGAGTCAAGCTCAAAGTCCTTTGAAATGTCTTCCAAGCAAATGTCCTTTAGAAGGCAGAACAACATGTTAAAGTATGAGCTTTGTGGTAGCTCCACATCAGCTGCAGGCCCCCCTCTACCCATGGCCATCTGGCTTTTAGTGCTTCTTTCTGTGACTCATATGACAGCATGGAATTGGATCTAGTCCTTTGTTTATGTGGTACTAGAGCTACTTTTTCAGACCAGGTAATTCATAAACATCACAGAATGACTGAATCATAAAAGCCTAATCCATTTCCTAGAAACATATTCCACAAAGACTCCTAAGACTCCTAAATTTTCTCTGGGATTGAAACAGTGTTTGTGTACTATGTCAAGGAAAGCGTGACGCATGCTGCTCTTTCCTACCCCGCCTCACATTGCTTTTATTATTTGTGACAGGACAAGCAGGAAAAAAAGAAAGAAGACAAAGAACTTTCATTCCTATACATACTTATGCTGGTATGGACACAGAACCCCTAGATGCAGATTTGTTTTGGAAAAGGCTTATTATGGAGCCTAAATCCAGAAGGATGGTTCAGGTCCTAAATAATTATCCTACACATATTGGTGGAAATTAATAATAATATGTCATTTTGCACAAGCACGAAATGGGACCTCAACAGGTAATTGGCAGAAGCAGCTCCTTTTGATGAGTGAAATTGGACAAAGCTCTCCCTGCATGTTTTTCTGCTCTTGTCAGGGCTGACTGAAATATGGAAATCTGAGAAGTTTAATCCTTAACCCAACCTTAACAGTATTTCCAGAGGCTGTTTCCAAAAATATAAACATGCTAAAGGACACCTAGTCTGCTCAGCAATCAAAGATCTCAGTTTTGTGTTGAAGACATAGCAACCAGAACTACCTTTGAAATGGCTCTATTTCAAATCATATACTTTTATGAGCTATATTTTAGAAGACCTAATACTAGTAGCGCTAGGATTTATTACAGACAAGGACTTAGCTTGGGTTTATGTTAGCATATAATTTGTAAAAGTTTGTAATAAACATGCCTTACTGAGTTTGGCAATAAATATAGGACGGAAAACACCACCACTAACTCTGGGCTACTTGCTTTTGCATACAAAAGGGGTAGATACCAGCTTTGACTCAAACCTCAGGTTTGTTATGTGAGCTTCAAGACTCCAGAGAATCAATGAATTTTTATAAAAGTAAGTCCAGAATTTCCAAAGCAGTTGTGTCTTTTTAGAAACTCTGTTTTGATTACAGATTTTAACCTCCAATGTAAATATTAACCAGAGACCTGATCGGGAAATACACTAACAGGCCTCCATTCAGATATGGAGAAATATTCCATACATAATTCAAGAATTTATGCCTGAACTGGCATCCTGTTATAGGCCCATTGAAGTCAATGGAATTTCATGGTGTACAGGAAGTGCTAACCAAAATCTTACAAATAAACACTTAGTGAATATTTATATAAACTATGGTAAACAGAAAAGAGAAATATCATTATGCATGGTGGTGGTCAGTCTTAAATTGCTACTTTTATCCAGCAGCTGTTTATAATTCTGCAGGATAATAGGGCCATCATTATTTTTCCAGTGCTTTTCAAATCCTGGTAAGAAAGAGTTTCCCCTCTACACACCCACACAAACTAAAAGCATGTTTGTAATCTCAGTTTAGCTGCCTTTGGAAACTAGTCTTGTTTGCAAATGATGAAAAGGAGCCAGTCAGGAACCTAATTACCAAGTTTGTCTGTAGAAACAGCCAGTTTTCCCAGAGTCACTCTTTTCCTTGCACTGAGCAGCTTCTCTGCTCTCATTTATGTTTTCAAAACCTTCAACATGCCTCTTTATACAGTCACGGTTATAGAAATTAAACAACACATCAGTATCTTTGAACATAAGTTTTAGAAAATATGTGTTGTTATTCTAGTTATTATTAAAACAATGTATATTACTCTACCACCAAAATGTTCTGGTCAAATTTCAGCATGGCATTGTTTGAGACCACGCAAATTTAGGACAGGATAATCCATTGCTCTGAGGAGCCAACACTTCAGTTTAAAGATATGTATATTTCTTTCACAATTAAGTTCAGTCTATTATTTAACTAACCAGGAAGCTACAGTTCAAAGGTGTTGGTGATGGATAATCTTGAATTAAGTGTGGAAAAAAAAAGCTGTTTGGATATATTAGATAGACATTTAACTATGATAAATAACGACATTCTAACAACCAGTGAGATGTCATGTGTTTTTAGATTTTCCTAAAGTAGCATGTAAGCAATAAAAACAAAATGCTGATTAATCAACAAAAAAGAAAATTCCAGAGATGTAACAGATGGAGACTCCAGAACTGGAAGAATATGTATTTTTTAAATTATATGATCACATAACTAAATTAAATGGATTACATAGGAGAATTCACAAATATTCAGGTGAGTTAGGTTCTGTTCTTTTAGATAGAAATGTCTAAATTTCTGTTTCTATATGTACACACTAGTTTACAAAACTAAAAATAGGGAGGGATGTTTATTAAAGTTGAAATTAATAACATTGCAGTCATGCACTCAGCCAAAACTGTGACATGACTTGAATGAGCAGTTAAACATAATAAAGTGATTATGGGGCAAATATTTTGAGAACAAAAGTGCTTGCAACTTGCTGAAAAAAAATTGAGTACTGCCTTGTTAGTCTGTGCCTCATAGGTAGGCCCAGAAGTCACAGCCCAGAATGACAGGAAGGGGAATGGAAACAAAAGGAAATGACCTAATTTTTTATGATTGTGGTGCTTGATAAAGCTGGAAGTAGATCCTCCTCCTCCAAATCAGATTCTCAAAAGACTGTATTTTCTCCTTAAAGAAAGAAATACATAAAAAATAAAAAATAAAAAATCCCACAAAAAACACACACAAAAAACTCCTTTAAGACCAGCATGGAGGAATTGCTTTGTCCAATATTTTCACTGCAAATAGTTGCAACAGATCGAATTTAGACTCTCATACAATTAAATTTGTGCTCTATTATTTCCTGGACTGTTATTTTCCAGGCAAATACTAGCTATGTTGATTTGTTTAATAAAATATGCCTGGAACTGATGGCCATGATCCAAGATTGTTAAGAATGATCTATATATTGCAAAACTTTTAAGTCTTGGTCTGGTATCAGTCTGAAATGGTGCTGGTCTCAAAGACACGTCACCTTGTTGTAATACCTCAGAACTTTGAATATGTAAAAAGTCTGTACTCTGCAGGGCATATAAATTATTAATGTGGGGTAATGCCTAGACGGTTGGGATCACAAGTATAAATTATTATAATAAATATCTTTTGCCAAGTTAGTTTACTTTCCTATTACTCTTTCATCCTTAGCCAAAAAGCACACTGACATTGTCTGAGCAGAAATCATGAATGACAATTTTAACTGTATTTGAAGATCTTTTGAGACACATCCTTTACCTCACTCATTGTCTGTATTTGTTGCTTAGATCTGTAGACCTATGTTTTATTTTGGAAAGCTAAGTATTATCTCCATACCAATATTAATACGTAATTGTTACTGTCTAAGTTCACCCAGACTTGAAGACAGAGCCTAATATTTACAAGGTAAATGTTATTCCTTACAGAACATTTGGCACAAGTAGTGACATCTAAAACCTATGCAGATATTAGGGTTGGAGTGTGGGACTCTGAAAAGGTCTGAAAGGAGAGGTGAAAATCTGCGTATTTGTGTCTGCGCATGTATATTTAAATACACGTATTCATATATTTATGTAAATATGTGTGTCTTTATATACCAACACAAATTCTGCTTACTTCTGGTAGAGTAGAAAAATAGATGTTTTGCTGTCTTTAACCTTTTGACCATGTTCAAGGATGACCATTTGTTTGCTGTTGATCATTTCTTTAATGATGCATTAAGGATGAGGGGATATGACTTAGTTCTACTTCCTAGTAAATACCACAGGACTGTCTGTCAGGCAAAGCTATTGATTCCTGAGGTCACAAAGTAACTTTTTTTTCCCCTATTTTATGTTGGGTTGCTCCAGCTTTGATGGGGTATTTTAAGTATGTAATCAATTGCATAGTCTCAGATGTACATCCTTTTTCATCTGTATTTCTGTTGGGTAGGTCTTTATTGGCTTAGCTGTCTTCCTCTTTACAAATATCTTTTGATCAAAGAAATGGAAGAGAGCTTTCATCCTCCTCAGCCACGCTGCAGAAGTCTTACATGAAATAGCCTCCTGTAGTCCACAAGTTTTTCATAGCAATAATCCAGGTAGGTAATAAATTCCAATCTTATCCTATAGACCTTGTGCCAATGCTGATAATCTCCTTGGGGAATGACAGCAAGGAGACAGGATGACACTTCATTTTTATAGACAAGATGCTGAGGGTCTGGCTAAGACTTTTGTAGAATCCTCAGGGAATCAGACAAGCAACATCTGTTAGTCTTCTGTTAATACAGCTTGTGTCTTGATCCTACAGATAGGCCTGAGAAGCTCAGCTCTCTGTTTTAGCCAATTCACTCAAATGCAGGATAGTGGTGATGGAACACTGTGATCAGACAAAGTCTACATTAAATGGTAGCTTATAAAAATTGGTTTGTGGCCCTCAGCCCAAAATGCCAATATGCCAATATTTTAAAAAAAATCTTACAAAATTACTGCTAACTGTAGATTTGGGTGTAATCAAGAGTTTAAAGGCAAACAGGGTGAGCTTGTGTCTCTTCCCTTGGGAAGTACAAAGGAACACACTTATTTTATCACCACCTGGGCTGTCAATAAAGAAATTATGTCCTTAGAGCTATCAAATCAAATTCATATGAATTTCTGACTCTTCCTAAACCACCTTCCCATCAGGCAGAAGAGATCACAAAATTTAAGCAGCAATCTCTCCTTCTCCTTCTTGCATCTCTATGACTTTTAAGTACTGTGCCTATCATAATGTTCCCAAGAGGTTTCCTTAACTACAACATCTCATCTCTGCAAACAGCTGCTTCGCTTTTGCACAAGAGTTCTTGGAGCCTTGCTTCACTTATCAAAACTAAGCCACTGAAAAGCTGGGAAATAGCTAAGTTCTACTGGGAGATGAAATCCCATCGCAGATGGACAGATTTTGCTTAACCTATAAAATAATTCTGGAATAACTATTGTCTTGGCAAAATCCCGAAATGTAACAAAGTTTGATTGTTCTTGGCCTCTCCTGATTTGCTTACTTTGGGGTTATTTTTTGACCCTCAAGATGCACATGTTATTCCCATTACTGTTAATAGGAGTTATATATACACACATGTCTGAGAGAGCCTTGACCACTTACTTTTAGTGTTCCAAGGTCAGCTGAAGTCTGGACCTTTTACTTTCTCTCTGCTCCACTAATTGAGAAAAAAGCTTATGCAAGACTTCCTTTGGGAACATGGAGTCTGAGATTTTTACAGCCCACAGGGCTAAAATTCAAGTATGAACCACAGCTGTTTGGACAGGAGTCTTGGAGCTATGCTTTCTGAACTATAGTGACCTGCTCAGTCTCACCAAGACATGAAGCTCCAAGATCCTGGCATAGCTAGTGACTGGAATGTGAGATTTGCCTGGCAGGAGTATCTGGGTAAAGTGAGCAATTTATACTTCTCTGGGATTTGCAAGTGGAAAGGCTATTTACACATGTACACACACACAAATACACATTTGTATACATTTGGTGTGTGTGTATATAGTTGATATATGTGTGTGTGTGTCTATAAGTATATGGAGATTTCAGTATATATTCACCATTCAAACAAGCTGACAGATGTTCTTCTTGAAGATGATGATGTTCATTCTTGCCAGGTAGAGGTATTTTTATGAGTCCCCCTGGTAAGAAGTAAAATAAGAAGAAAAATAGAGTGTAGATAAACTTATCTTTTGATTTAAGTAGTGATAGACCTCCAGTGCCCTAAAGATTTTCTTTGCTCAGCTGTATTCTATCTTGGTTAAGGAATGCTACTGGGATGAATAAGACTGGAGTTTGCCCATTGTGCACCATCACAATTCAAAAGATACGTGAAGTAGAAAAAAAAAAGAATTTGGGGCTCACTTCAGGAGGTGACACGTAAAAGATCACTGTGATGCAAAAGAATTTCTTCTACAGTTCTGCAGATAGTCAGTGTTGTAAGTTCAGGTGCCTCTATTCTACATCATCACACAGTCACAGCAGATAACGCAGACTGAACCAGAATGGCAAGGTTCTTCTGTCACCCAGTGGGACTCACCCACTCCTCTGTGGCAGAACGAGGAGAACTCAAGTGAACTAAATCACGATTCTGTCTATCTGCAACCCCACAAGCACTCTGAAGTCATCATCATTAAATATACATATAAAAGTGTCTGCCCGATGGTTTCACTACAGTTACACGAATATTTAGAATTGCACCAGTGAGGACTTTACACATGATATTCCAGGTCATAGTTTATCCATTTAAAGAGATTGACAGTCCACTTTCCAGTAACCATTATGACTTGCATGAAAGGATAACCTTGGTAGAGAGTGCTTGGCTGACTCTTTTTTCCTATGTCAGTAATGGATCTTCTCATAGCCACTTATATTTAGAATCCAATTCCATTTTTTATTTTCAAAAATAGTATGTATTCTCCATATTGGATACAGATTGTAGCATGCAATAGGAAGCATACCTTCCTCCATTTTGTGTCTGAATTTTCACATTCATTTTGCTATTGCAAAACTACATAAAATATTATGAGAAAACTGGAGAAAATACAACTTCTTATTTACTGATATAATGCATGTCAGTCTTTGTGCATCTAAGAGCTAAGGTAATAGAAATTCCAATATTCATGCTTATTTTAAAACATAGTATGTAAAGGCTATGTAAATTTTGTTTTTTGCATCTTTGGAAACTGGTAATTGTTTATGCTTTGCTGCTTTCTTTGGTCTACATTAAAACCCACATGAGAAACAAATTTTTCTCTAGGAACAAAATGTTACTTTTTTGGATCTGAGTTCTAATTATTTGTGTAGTATGTCTGCCTCTTTTCAGCTGGGTAATGCAAAGTGTATAAAATCCAGATGGATAGCATATGATGCTGGAGCCAGCCTTGACCAATGAGCCACATCACTTGATTAAAAGAAGCCTATAAGAATTTAAGCAAAAAAAAGACAAACCCAACAAGACTGTAAGAGCAGTAAACTGGATGCAGTATGAGATTTCATCATAGCTCTGATGTTACTTTTCTTTTGCTGGTTGACCTTTCTGCACCTTATTAAGAACTAATCTGTTGTTATTTTTAAATTAAACATATATGGGATTTTGTGATTAATGCCCTAAATACAGCAGGTGGAAAATATATGATAAGCAGGGAAGGGAGGAAATTCATCATCAGATGTCAAGCCATAAGGACCACAGTTTGAGGGCAACAGGATTTTTGAAAGAAATCAGCTGAGAGAAAGGTAGCACAAGTCTACTCCCCCATGAACCTTAGTACTGCAGACCCATTCTCTTTGTATGGATTTCGTCTGTGACCATGCAGACTTTCAGAGGGCAAGAAAGCACATTTTCTGACTATTACTCACAGGTCTTGCCATGTGTAAAAGCTCTTAAATATCCCAGGAGTTTCACCAAATCTGAGAGAGAGGTTTTCTGAGGGGTCTAATGCAGCCCATGGAAAAAGCCTGAATGCATCCCAGGCAGACCTTGCAGGGGGATGAACCTACATCTGGAATCCTTAAGGACACTGTAGGAATGTTTCTTATTCTTTGTTTATTATTTTGAATATGTGCTCGCCCTCTTTCTCCCTTTGTCTTCCTTTGTTACTTGTGCAATAAAATTCCTCTAGGCATATAAAGTAAGTCATCTGGAATTGTGCAATTCCTTCTGCCAGGAAGCTGGAAAAGCCCCTCTCCTGTGCAGAAGAAAAAGTGAGGACTCAACCACTGAGAAATTAGAGAATTAGAGGATTTGTCTTTGCGTTATATTTATATAGCAAAGCACTGAGGCAGATAATTGTGCTTCTCACTGTTAAAAACTCTGTTTTTTTTTCTCTCCAAGGTGTTATGTTTATTTAAAACTTGAGAAATAATTTGTACATTTTAAAATAGAGCATGAAAAATACATTAAAAAGACTCAGTGTCAAAGTTGTTTTTTCTGCCAGCGGGTGCAAAGAAGGAAAAGGAAATGAGTAAGTAGAGAGGAGCGTCTTTATAGCCACATGGCTAGTGAAATTTTCTATTTATTCTTTGGGGAAAAAGCAAAGTAGCTGAAATGCTGCTGGTTGGGTAGGTGCCGGTACTATTTTTATTGGCAGGCAGCTCTGAGTGGCTGAAAGGTGGTCATTAACACCCTGACACAAAGTGCTGACAGGGCGATTATAAGATTAACACCCCATGTTATATTAACAGTGTCAAAACCTCCTCTTACCTGTCAGTGAAAACTAATGACACGAAGGAAAACATTATAGACATACTGAGATTTTTAGCATTAAAATACCATCTGGGTATCAACTTTTCCAAATTGGACTTAATGTCTAGATGACCTACTGAAGGCCAATAAAATTAAAGAACATAGTTTAAATTACAGTTTCACAGGGGGCAGAAAATGAATGCAGAAGTTAAAGCACAAAGGTTGCGCTTACTTTCTGTCAGCAGTTTTTAGATCTGATTTTCATAGGAATAAGTCCTTAACAACTGCTGCCACTAGAGTTTTGGTCTGATATCTCAGAAACTCTGGATTTTCCCTTAGGACTTGATAAATTTGACAAGCAGAGCTTTTCTGAAGGGCCATGTTGTTGATAATGCACACAGTAAAGTATGTTCCAGATCTTTCTGTGGGTTCACTGGTTATCTCAGACGATACTAGAATCTGATCTGATCTGTAAAGTTCAGGGAGTCTAAGGCCCCATCTGCCTTTGAATGTGTTTCTGTTCGTTGAAATAGGTAAGAGGTGTTCATTGGTAAGCCCACTGGCATAGGTTCAGCTAAAGTGGTATATACTGCCGTATCTTCTTCCAATTTGATTGAATAAAATAGTAATGTCAATTTAATATTTGAGAACTAAAATGGTGCTAAATGTTCTTGACTGCTCCGTGCTGCTTCTGAGGAGTGTAGCAAGTCGGGTGTCATAACACGGAGCCCCCGTCTATGTCCTCGCTGAAATGCGTGCAGGGCACATGTAGCTACGACAGCCAGCTCCCAAAACACTGCAACCTTAAGAAAAGTATGTGTAATTAGCTTAAAACTTGTTGCAATGAGTAAAGCTTCATCTGAAAAGTTGAAATGTCTCAGAAAAAAAAAAACAACAGAAATACTTAATAACGAAACAAGAATAAAGAAAGGATTTATTACTGCTGCTTAGTTTAGGGGCTATTGGAAGACAATGCAAAAAAATCACAAATGTTCTCAGAGTTTCTGTTAAATGAGCACTGTGTCTGCAGGCAATGAGATATTTATTATAATAACTGATGAACGTTACCAAAGGTAGGGAGTTTCCAATAAATAGAAGTCTAGTTATAGGATACTGGAACAATCTGTTAAAGTTTTTCTATGGGTATGTTTATTACAGTGTCTGTGTTGGCTGAAACCAAAGTCTCCAGGGCAATTTTGAACTTTCAGGTCATCTATAGAATGCAGCATTTTCCTATGAATATCTTTTTTACTTCAAAGAATGTAAAATAGGACTTAATTCAGAGAAAATGATGTTTCATTGTGTTTTATCAATGTTATTCAAACAGCTTGTCACACTGAGAAGAGTCTCAGAGTATTTTATGAAGTTTTAGAAACCCTTGTAGTTTTTTTTTTGTCTTTTCTAAATATCTGAGTGATTGCCAAAAGAGGGAAAAATCAAGGAACGCTACTGAGATATTTCAGTATTCAGTGATCTAACATAATAAGACAAGGTGATTGCTGAAGAGACAGTCAAGTAATGAGAATTTACATGGGTACTTAAATAAAACATAAAGGTGTTTGAATGGCATTATATTACTTTGCATTGACTTTAGTGATAAAATGCCTAACTACACTGTTTTAGCTATTCAGTAAAGGTATATATCTTTCTGCTTTATTTTAGTTTTATAAATGGCCCTAAATTACTTTGGGGGGATCCTATGCCTTCTTTATGTACCTGTGGCAGCAAGCAAAGCTAGGAGCTAGCTGCTATTACCCTGTTTTATGGGGCTAGAAAAGTTGCACCAAAGGGACAAGTGCTGGCCAAAGTCTGTCTGCTTGATGAGATAGAGATGAGCTCCTCGATAGTATCTTATGCTACCAAGTATAAAGAAAGGATTATTGGCTTGGTAAGGCTAAAGGCAGTGATCAGTTCACTATGCAGCTTTGCTAACTCTGAGCTCTGAATGGGAGCAGAGCAACAGCTGGATCTGCTAATCCTTATCCCTTTCTTCCTGCACATCTTCTGTGTGACAGGAGAGATCATGGGTCAAGCTCTGCCCTAACACCAGTCCTTCTTTCACACTTGCAAATCAAGACGCGCTTTAGCAAAGCCTGCCTGGCAGTCAACAAAAAGCTGTGATACAATGAAAGCCACCAAATAGTTAATAAACTATGAAATCATGTGTAGACACGAAAGTGGGAGGAGAACTACCTAAGACCTTATTTACAAGCGAGTGAAGACATAAAAAATGACCTTTTGTGACCACTAAGGAGACAGCTTCATTGGGATACACTTATGGCAGACCATGAACAGGCTCTTGTCAGTCATGCTGAAGTGCTGCAAACTTTACTGTAGTCATTTTCAAGGCTCAATGAATGAGGTAGTCTTTTGTTTGTTTGTTTTGTTTTGTTTTGATGAATGGCCCTTAAATTCCCTGGACTGTATCTGATGTATTTGAATATGAAGAAGAAAATTTATGAACACACTCCTCATCTAAGATTCATGCTACTGCAAGCACTGTGCAGACCGGTTTGAAAAAAAAAAAAAGTGTAATTTTAAAATGGCCAGTGTAGCTGTGTTGTGTTTCATAATTATGTGGCAAGGAGAAAATCATTTTAGTGTTTTTGTAAAAATAAAACATATATAGTATCTTTGCCTCAGACAAACTACTGAGTGGCAAATTCTCATCCACATCAAAAAACATTCCTGCTTCTCCAAAAGAAGCAAGTATCTATTGCTAGGCATGCATTTACTCTCTGAAGTGCAAAACATTAGCAGATCCAGTAGATGTTTGTTTCTTGAGTATTTTGGAGTATTATTTGTATTGGTGTTTTTCATCTGCGTTCCAGGAACAGTGCTCCATCTGCCCCATTGCGGTAGCAATATCTACAGTTGGAAAGTTATGAGAGATGCTCACAGGAGAGGGCAAAGCAAGGCCATGTCCCAGCAAACAAGCTGCAATGTGAGCGGGAAGATGCGTCTCAGGTGGGGTGCTGACCTAGGGGCTTTGTGAGCCACAAGTGCAGAGAACGCCACTCATGACATATACTGAATTTCGCCACATGGCAGTATGGGATTGATCAGCAGTATTCCTAGGAAGAAATGAGACTAAATATTGATGACGTGTGGGAAAAGAAGGAGAAAGTATGTGTTCTGGATACCTAGTACCCATACATCATGAAGGATGTACTAGTATCAGCTAGTGACATACTGTCCAACAAAAGTATTGAATTGTTTCTGATGTATTTTATTCTTTAAAGTAGTAAAAACTTTGCCTTAGAAATGTTGGCCTCTATTACACTGGATCACTTTCTACACCAGAAAAGCAGAGGGAGGAGGAAGTGGTACGGAGCTGACAGCTGCATTTTAACATAGAAAACTGCTGTCTATTAGTGTGTCCTCACACATCATACTCTCTTCCTTTGTATGTCGATAGGGTAAGACATATATCGTATTATAGATACTAAGGCATTTGTAATATGGTACACAATGAAACTTCCTACTTTTCCATCTCTTTCAAAAACACTTCAGTGCACTAGCAATCTGGAATCTGATTTTTATAATTGATTTAAGTGGATCTTTTTTCTTTATAACCTCTTTGCTTTCCGGGCTATTTTAAGCACATAAACAGAATGCTCATCCTGCGCTTTTTATCCTAAAAGAAGGTCAGTGACATCATTGCGAATCGCAATAGAAAAAGAAAACAAAAGAATTCCATCCTAGATTAGTATAGATGAGTCAATACCAGACAAACTACTGAATGGTGACTGCTGTCAGCAGCTCCCTTTTGCCAAAAGACTATTACCTTCCTAGATCCAGAGTGGGAAGTTTACATCATCAAAAAAGCCCACAGGTATCGACAGATGAGAATCAGGCGCTGTCCCCAGGACTGCTCGCAGGCATAGGAACGTTGGCACAGACCGCCCGAGATCAACACAAAATATCAGCCTAGATACGTGCCCAAACACTTTGTCATTCCCTCACTGTAATTTGAAGTCCAGGCTGTGTAGTTGGCAAAATGTTTCTGTACTTCAGGAAAGGTAGAAGGTAAAATGGCGATGGTAGCTCTGTTGGCTTCATCGCTATTGTTACTATTTGTTTATTCCTGATTGTTTGTTGTTTATTGTCAAGATTTATGGGTGTTTAGAACAAAACGAGCACTGGGTTTGAAAGGTTGCTTAATGAAAGGAACAAGTTTCAACTTTATTCTCTGCTTTCATGCAATCAGAGGTTATGTTTATTTAGAAAGCTAACATTTATACAGATTATGCACTCTCAGTGATTGTATGCCAAAAAATACATGACTAAAATGGGTCTTTCCATCACTTGCTCAGTTTTTGACCTATGATTGTTTTTACAGGAACTGTATCTTTTAAGCAATAGCCTCTGGTAGAGTAAGGGGAAAGCACAGCAACTTGTGCAATAATTTGGAAACAGTGGCTTGAGCAAAAGGATATGCAAAATGCTTTTCAATCACTAGATTCTCCAGAAAAACCCAAATATTATTTGATTAGGATAAGGGCCATCAAGCAAAGCTGCATGATAGTGGGGAAAGTCAACAGCTAAAGAAGTCATTTTTTTTTCGTTTGGTTGGGTTTTTTTCAGTCTTCAGTCTTTCAGTCTTTAGAGAGACTTTTAATTGATTAAGCCACCCAAGAAATTTTCAAAGTATTGAAACCAGCAAAATAGGAATTACTAGAGCTGGAAACTTGAGCCAAAAAGTAGGAGAATAATTACTGAAGTTGTCAATTTGCTTTTGGTGTATGTGCTGCTTACTGGCCTGCATTTGAAAATATCTGAAATATTGCTGTTTTGTAAGCTCACATGGTCCTAAGAAATCAATGTTTGCCCTAGGTTAGTATGCAATCCATATTTTAAACTCATTTATAAAAGCACTAATAGCAAAAAATGGAAGACTGATTATTATGCTTAAGAGGTTTTAGCTGGCCAGAGTCTTTCTTTTAGCAGATTTTCTTTAGATGTAAATATATATCATGAAAAATACCATGTTTATCAATCAGAAAATAGAAATGTGATTGAGTGAAACAGCCAGAGTATGCTAGAGGGCATTTTTTTCTTGGAAAGATTCTCAGTTGAATATCTTTCCTAAGAGATAATGGTTCTCCTATGGAAACATTCAGCAAATTAAGAATGCACGAAAAAGAAATGACTGTCTGCCTTCCAATATTTTTCCAGTGACAAAGTCTAAGGATGTGATTTTTTCCCCACTTTCTCACACTTTCTAAATGTTTTCCAACTGGCAAAATAATCAGTGTTACTTTGTGTTCTTTCCTGCATTTATAGAAGAAAGTATGTTTAAAAGAAGGCAAAAGTCCTATTTGAAAAGAGTGCTAGCATTTTGCTGTTTTGACCTCCTGTTGGAGTAAAGAGTAGGATTAAATTATTTTTTCTTTTCATAATTACACAATGAAAAAGTCATGACTACAGAAGAACTTCTCCTCTGAGACATCTTCCCAAGCTAATCAGAAACATATTTTTAGTTTGCAGTTATTTTCAACTCACCTTTATGCAGCAGTCTTTATTTTAGCCAGTCTATCATACAGTCACAGTTAATTAACAGATTCTCAGTATTTTGCTTTAAATAGAGCTCTCTAGACTGATTTGCATCAGCAAAGTGCTCATTAGAACGGATTAAGCATGGCTAAGTGCCGTGGTGGCGGCGTGCCGGAAAGCCACACTTGCCACCACACTCCTTCCTTGCATTGACAGTGACAACCCAAGCATCACAATCAGCTGTGTCTTTTTCTTCTAGTGTGTAAGGAAACAGAAAACTCTTATAATACAGCGTAAATTGCTCCCTTCAGCAGATGAGTAAATAATCATCATTGACTTGTTCCCTGCACGCTGTTGACGCCAGCGTTGCGGTGTGCGCGTGGCACAACATGTGCTGCCGTACGAGTGCAGGAAGGGGCATCGCGGTGGTCTCTGCTCCAGCTGGGATGGTGGCGACACTGGCGATGGTAGCGCCAGTGGCTGCCCTTCCAGGCTCAGGGCTTTCCAGTTTTGCTGCTGTTTTTGGGAGGCACATTTTTTTTCTGTGGGATTTAAATACCTAACTCACTTTCACACTCTCCATGGTGCCACAGGCTGACGATGGTCCTCATGGCTGCTAGGATGCTGGGAAGGAAGTCTAAAGCCCAACAGTTGTGGAAGACGGGAAGAGAGTAGATGACTGAGAACAGTCCTCACAGTCTTTGGCTATAGTCTTCACAGCACCAAAAAAAGGAGAACTCCAAACTCAGTCTGACTGTTCTACATCTTTAACATTTACATAAGTGCAAAAGTAGGCTTCTTGCATATTTGCTACTTTTGAGGCCTATATAATGATGATATGATAAAAATAATTTTGCAAATTAAAGATATTTTTTATGATGCTATTTGTTTTGGCTGCACATAGAGAAGACTTGACATTGGCTTATTATTGACCTATTGACTTATTACTTTTGTCCCTCTGCTGCAGAGAAAAGGAGTAAGCCTGGAAAGGAGCCTGGAGAGGAAATCATTACGACTTACATCAAATTGCTAAGCTGCCCATATTTCTTTGTACTGGTTGACCACTCTCATTTATTACTATTTTTAAATAAGTGCTGCCATTAACTTGTTTGCCACTGTAAATGAAAACTTCTCTTCAAAAAAAAGGAGAGGAGAGTTCCCACTTTCAATACATTTCTGATCATCTACAATGCAACTAAGTTTACCAAACTGGTTGGAGGATTTAGCAGCCTTTCATCCTGTAATTACATGTTGTGTCTTGAGAATTAAGTTAAAGCTTAACTTAAGATCCTCAGAAGACTTAGTATATAGCTGAAATGTATAAGACTCTCTTTATTCAGAAAATCTGCCTGGAAAGCTCATAAGATTAGGCTTTCCTGCAAGATTTTTTCTACTTCCTACTTGAAGATGGGCTGGAAATTTGAGAAGAGTCTTTCTGTTCCAGCTAAAGCGACTAAGTGCCAAGGTATTAGGAGGCTGAAAAAGAGGCGAGGGGAGGAAAAGGGAGTTAAGACTTTTTCTTACGAAATTCAGGTTTATCTTGAGTTTTGGGAAGAAGTTAGGATTTGCTTTTGTTTTGTCTGAGTAAATGTGTTCCCTTTTGTTTTGTCTAAACTATCTGGCTGTAGTACAGCATGGGCTTGATTTCCCTGAGAAGTCACATTGAATTAATAGGTCTATTCACAAAGCGCAAATTTAAGCCTGTTTGTAAATCCTTGCGAGAACTAATCTACTCAGCACACCTCTGGGCAGGCATGCAGGAAACCTGCATTTCACCAAAGACCACATCAGCCTGCAGTAGTCCAGATGTGCTTGCTTTGTGCTTGAACCTTAGCGGTTCTTCCAGGATTGTTTTTCATCCAGGAACATCAAGCAATATTAAATTATCCCTATGTAGGATGATACATTTTCCAAAAGGAGAGATTTCATTTCTCCCTGCTTTGTGTTATTGAAGCCTGTTTCGGCTCAGTTTCTAAAGTGTGTGAGTTGACTTGGTTATCTCTAGTCACAGTTTGATACTGGCTAGTTCCAAAGATCACCAAAAAGTCCTAGGCACAAAACACAGCATGAAAGATAAAGCATCTCACGAACACTGAGAGGAACACACACATCCCTCTAGAGGTGTCACACTCTGGAGGAGCACACGTGCAGGTAGCTGGGCAGTTTGGCTCAGCAGATACAGGAGTCCCTCGTGTGCCTGTCCCAAGCAAGGCAACTGCATGGACAGTGGTCGGAGGTGTTGCAAGTGCAAGATTTAAGAAGGAGAATGGGAAGTTAATTGCAGACAATTCATAAAGGAAAGACACAAAACCTCAGATATTACTTGGTTCCAGGGTGACTGTGGCTTAAAGAACACATAGAATGATTTTCTACCAGCTCATCACTGCCCCTCTTTCCCAAAGCAGTAATGAGTGCAGCACTTTTCAGGCACCCAACCTGAAATGAGGCACACACCTTTTGTTTCCTATTCTGTAAGTGCTTTTCCTCTTGAAACCAGACCTTGCTGAGGTCTCACATCTGACAGCCAGGGCCAAGGCTCTTTCATTAGAGTAGTTCTGTCCTATACTGTGCTACCAAGAATAAACACTGTATTGAGCGTAAGTGCCAAAAGAGAAAAAAAATCCCTCCCTTTCATTTTTTTCTTTCCTTGCAAGGCTAAACATGCTGTCTTTGGAAAGATTTCAGTCCTGCTTTAATTCATTAAAAAAGTGAAACAAAATCACCATTTACATCCTTGACAGCTGGCAGGTTTTATGTGTTCTTACTGCTCCTGCCAAGTCAAAAAAAGTTTTCATTCAGCTCTGTCATGGATCTTTGGAGTGCTGGAAGTGTGAGAGATGTCAAGATGTACTCATAACAATGACATACAGTACCTGAAGGCAGGAACGTATTATGCTAATGTACTGGTGTAAAGGAAGTTACAATTCTACTTTTTACTAAAACAAAAAAGAAAACAAACAAAAAAAAGGGGGGGAGAGGAGGGGAAGAAAAAGCCACAACAACATCAGAAAACATACCAGTCCCAAAAGAGGGAGCATTGTGCTTTCTACAAAGTCATCTGACATGTTCCAAGAGCTTTCTGTTAATCATGTTGCATTCCAGCATGTATTAGAGAAAAAAAAAGAAAAAAAAAAAAACACAGTAGAAAACTTGTGCTTATTAGCATGTCTTGATTCTTGATTCTTATTACTTCCTGGAAAGCAGAATGGTTTTCAGTTCATGTGCTGAGAGAAGGGCCTCCAAAGTGCTATAGGCAGATGTGCCATTGCCACAGGCCCTCCAAATGGCACTGAGAAGGGTGCGTTGGTTCTCTGCTAGGAATAGCTTGTCTTCCTGTGTGATTATTATTGCAAAATGTGCCACAACAAGACACTTACCAGTAACAATACAGTGATTCAAATGCAATGATAAGCGATACTGTGCTCAAGCAGGGCATCAGATGGACCAGATGATCTCCAGAGGTCCCTTTAAACCTCAACCATTCTGTGGAAAAAAAGCACAAATATATCTACATATATCTATATATATTTAGAGATATATATATAATCTTCTGCAGGCATTTCACATCGCTAGGAAGACAACAGCAGAAAGAAAAAAAGTCTTCCAACTAATAAACAAGCACTTGTGTAGGAGATGTGGGGTGTGATGCAAAACCCCAGCGTTCTATGCCACGACGCATGTAGCCCCCAGCGGGTAGCACATTACACAGAATATTTACCTGGCATGCGTACAAGCCATCACTGGCATCCCGGCTGCGTACACTCAGCCTATTTCTTTGCCAGGAAGTAGTTGTATAGAAAGTTTGGCAGCTGGTTGAAAACTGTGGCATTGGCTAAATTTAACTTGACTGTGGTTCAACAAAATCTTAGTTGCCAGTTTAGGATGGGGACATAGATATATTTGAAATTGGGCCCGCTGATACTGCAGCTCCTTGTCTCCCTGCCCATCCCAAGGAAATGCAAGTGTAAGTTAACTCCATCTAAGCACAAGTGAAAGGAGAACTTTCCATTTCAACCTGGTACAGTTGTTTACATTAGACAGAAAGATTCTGAAAACATATCCTGTGATATAATTGCAGTGCACCATTGCTATCATTTCTAGAGGCATTTGGGAGGGAGCTCTTGCAGATTTTAGAGCTGAAACCTCACTCACGAAGGACAGATGCCAGATCATTATTCTTGGCTTTCAGATAGAAAATAGCTTATGGGCATAAGATGCTATTTACTGCCTACAGTATATTTCAAAGAATAGCTATCTTGTCAATCACGTACTCTTTGTATTACTTGACTAGGTCATTTTAATTTTGCTGTGGTTAGTTATTTTAAAATCAGTGTTATTCTACGATCAGCTACCCCTTATCTATGGTGGTGAGAATAGCTTGGGGTTGCAACTTAAAGGCCACAAATATGACTAGTCTTGGCTCTGAAATTCTGAGACCCATAGGCACAGTCTTTTCTTACAAAATGCAATCATTATGGCATGCATGTAGCCCTAAGCTATTTCGCTTATTAAGCCAACAACTGCTTAAAATGGCAAGCTGCTCTTGGAAAAATCAACTTGCTGATTTTTGCCTGTACAAGATCCCTTTTGATACACATAAATTTTTAGAAAATCTAAGCCTAGGGCAATTGTCTACCTCTGAGATACAGTTACAAAAAGATAATAAGTTACATTTCAGGTCTCATCTTTACTCACAGTATATGGATAAAACAGGCAGAGGATATTTTTTTAAAAAAGCCAGTGGAAAAGCAGATTGCACACCTATCTCTTGTGAGGGAGGGCATGAGAAATATTAGCCTGAAGGAACAGGCATAGAGTGGTATCTTTTACCAAGACTGAATCTAGGAAGCTTAAAAATGCAGATGTCTATGACCTACACACCTTGAAGTTTATCCACTTCAGGATTACTCCACTTCAGGAATGAGTGTGGCACCCCAGTTCTCAGTTGATAGTGCTTGTTTTGTGAGTATTCCTGCCAGTGCTAAGGAGATGCAGTGCAATTTTCCTTTACAAGAAAATCTGCTGCAAAGCAAGCATGTAGGAACCTGAAGGACATGAAGGGAAACAGCAAATATATAGAGCTTGAGAAACAGGGACTGCTGAAATTTATTTCTCCATTATTTTCTTCTTTTCACTTGTGGAAGCTATATGGAGGAATCCAGGCTATGCATATGATACTCTGCAAGGAAGTCTGATGTATCGCCACAAATCACTGACCTAAGCCAGGCCAGGGCTCGCTGAAGAAGTTACAATTACACTGCTGTGACTGAGCAGACACTAATCTCTACAGAAGGCATCTAGAGAGTTGCTCCTCGCCTTCAACACAGAGAGTCATGAGAGTGTATCCTCAAAGCAACAAACACAGAAGTGGAAAATATAGCACCACTGTGTCAGGATGATGATGTTGGGATTACACTAACAGAAATGTAAGCAATCTCTCAGTTTCTTGTTGTAAAAAAGATATATATTTTTTGTAATCTTTATGCCTACTTTGAATCCTGCTAGGAAGAGTGAGTATCATGGGAAAACATTTCTTCAGAATTACTTCTAAAGGAAGTGATGGGTTGTGGCTTTCTTGGTAGCCCAATCCAGGGGACTGGAGAAATCCTCATATCCCGGTTATGAACTTAAATTCTACCACACATGAACAGTCAAAGCCTTCCTGTAAAGACAGAGCTTTAAATAGTGATGAGCCAGCCCCAGGTACAAACATGACCTTTCCAGCGATCCTGGCTGTAGCCGATAGCAGCTCGTTTCTGGGAACCGGTGCTGATAATAGTCATGCGTTTCCGATGCTGAAACTGGCGTGCTGTTCCCCGTTCCCGGGAGGCTGGAGCGCGTTGCTGCCAAACGCTGGCCGGCTGCCTCCGGGAAGGGACGCCTTCCACGCGGTTTGATGTACGGTTGGACACGTGCAGAGGGTTGGCAACCGCGGAGGTTCTGGAAATCTTCAGATAAAAGGCGCTTTCAGAAAGTGAGATTATTTTTATTGCAGAGATGATGTGAAACTGTTTATTTTATTAGGTATCTTTTCAAATCATTTAATTATCCTATTAGTTGTTTTCTTAGGTTATAGTCTAAGAACACAGTTTTGTGACTGAATGAAACCTTGACTCTTGCCAGGTTCATTGTACAAACACACTGAAGCCGTCTCTTCCTTAAATACATATCCAGAAGTGGGCTGGATGTGTATGGGAAGTGGAAAGATGCTTTGGAAACAAAGGGAGCTCTTACTGAAGTTCTGTTTTTTGAGAGTTGTGTTCAGACATTTGCATTTTCTAAAATAGCTAATGATCCTTTGGAGACGGGGGGGAAAAAAAAAGCCACACCATCTACAGAATGCCGACCAAATGACTCAACAGCTGATTCCAATCAGTAGAAGTTTGCTTCAGCCATATCAAGGTAAATATCAAAAACTGCAAAATTTTGTGATTGCACAACTGGAAAGGTTCTGGTTTTCCACATTAAATATAATGGAATATCGGGCCTGCCAAAAACTGTATCTACAATATAAATGGAGCAGTTGGAAAAATAATTAACCTATGGAACGTATAGCTGCAGGGTTAGAGAGAAATTATATTGGGCTATAGAGAAACTGGGAACCTGAATGGTTATCCGGCATGAGTTTTTGGCATTCTGAAGTTCTTATCTCTCTGAATCAGGGAGCTAAAAGATGAAATGGCACTAGAATTACGAAATATTTCTAGAAAGGAAAAATGCAACTTTTAAGAATGCAAGCTATTGTTGTATACCCTTGTACACCAAAATTATATTTAAAATTTTCCTTCTTCCAAAGTATCACATAATATTACTGCAGTCAACATTCTGGTCATAGTACAATTGCATTTTTCGAAACGGTGTTTTCAAGTTGAAATATTTTTCTCTCAAAAATACGATCACGCTTTCCTTTTCCCCTCATCTGGCATATCACGCTGGCAGGAAACATGCCTCTATGGCTCTGGTAAAACCTGTGGCCACCCCCTCCATCTGCTGCAGTGGCCCCAGATTTCCAGGGAAAGTACGGCTGAGTATCTCTGCATTTTACTTACTATATGTCACATCTTTTTGCATCAAATTCACGCTTCCCAGGCGTGGATGAGGATCATGCTTCACATTCTTCTTTGAAAGAAAAAATAAGAACAAATAAATCTAACACACTTTCAATGCTCATTGTTGCAGTGTGATTTCTTAAGTACATTGCTAGCATATTTTACAACAACTAAAGTCTTAAATACAAAGGCAGAAATCCTTGGAACAGACCAAGAAACCTACTCTATCTACTCTAGTTGGGCTGCAGAGAAAGATTCAAACTTCCTCCTTGAGTGAGGTTGTCTGTTGCATGTTCCTCTGTGATCAAATAAAAGACCTATAGGAAAACTGAGGAAATTAAAGACTTAAAATGGAAATGATGACAGTTTCTTAGCTAGATGATAAAATTTTTGTTAACAGATTGCCAAAGTTACTCACTGGTGTATAAAAACAGGCAAATAGACAAACTATCAGATAAAACTGTGATGTGAGAGGATTTTAATTACATTTTTAAAATAATGGTGGCTCATTATCTAAGGATCAGAATGGGCATTTTAGTGGCAAAAAGGAAGGATTTTTCTCTTCCTCAGTTTCCCACCATGAAGAAAAGAGCAAATAATGAAGACAAAGAGCAGTGCAAGAGCTTACAAAAATGCAGAGTCAAGCTTACCTGTGGCCCACCTCCACACCAATCTTGTTTACCCATCAACACCTCAGGAGCAATTTCTTCTTCATTCACATTCCTCAACAGCAGCTTTTATTATATGGTGTACCACATCCTCACAATAATTAGCACTTCACTGGCAGGCTAAGTATCATTTTTCAAAAGGGCTGCAATTAACAAAATAAAACAAATCCCTTTTTAGTTCAAGCAGCAATGCTTCTTTCACGCTCTTCAAAGTGATGGTATCAGATTGTTGCTTTCCTCTTGCAGCTTGCTGTAAACTAGCAACAATGGAAATATTTTCCAATGTGCGATGGTTTTCACTTGCCTAATGCCTTTCACCTGAATATTTTGAAGCACTTAGCAAAAGCAAAGGGTGGGGAAGGATATTGATTTTCTTTGATTTTCTTCAGTTCATATGGAGAGTCGCAGGCAAAGAGGTGGTAAGAAATTTGCCTCAGGTTACAGAATGATTCATCAACAGAGTCAATAAACTCTATTTTTCTTGAGCCTCTGATTATTCTATTCACAAGATAATCCATCAAATACGACGATTTCACTTGAATGTGAAATTTGGTAATGTGTGTTTCTTGGGGAAAAAAAAAAAGTGCTATTTGTGTTGGGGAAACATCCTGGTGTCTTCATTGTGTCCATGTGGTAAATTACCAATCATCTGCCCAATATTTGAGACGGATGCCAATGGCAAGCTGGAGTCAGGGTGCTGAATGACTCTCACACAATCAGCCTCTTCTTAAAAAAACCCTGCGCAGTACATGCACAAATGCAAACAGGCTGGAAGCCGTGCTACCGGGCCTGCGCCACCGGGAGAGACCGTGTTAGCTCACAGCGTCGAGGCCTTCCTGGAAATGAGCAGACCATGGTCTCAGCATTTGCTACAAAGTATTTGGTGGACTTCTTGTTTAACGTTATCTTCTCTCTGTGAAGAAAATCTGTAATAAAGATGACTTAAAGACTTACTTCCCTATTTTGGTGGTGGTGATGGTGGGGGGAACAGTGAAAAAAGGTTGACTCAGGTTTTCTGTATAAAAGACAGCTTAGCCCTTAGAACACCCAAACTGAAATAGTTCTACCAAATATATAAATGTAGACTGGAAATGAGTCTCTATCAACCCTGAGATCCTCAAAGTGCCTTTTTTCCTAAGCAAGATTTTCTGGCAGAACTGACGTTTTCTAGGGGAAAATGTCACCCTAGGGATAAACATCAGCACGTGAGGCCTTGCTGCATCATGAGCCCTTGTTCCATCATGAGGCCCATCTGCCTCTTCAGTGTCCTCATCCATTTTCCACAGGGAGGTAACATGGGAACGGCCTCTTAGACTCATCCTCTGATGTCAGAGGAAGGCCCCAAAACTTTTTGGGGTGACTAAGAGGCACTCTCTGATGGCCACCAAACACCTCTTTGTGCCACAAAAAGCATGACTTAGCACATGGGGAGACGATTATCATACTTCTCTCCTGAGTAGGAAGTCGGTGTTGCTGCCCACCTTGGCAATAGCTCCAACTTTCAGGGATGGCGGCTTCTGTGGCACAGCTGGGATTTAATCAACCCCGTTGCACAAATCTCTTGGCTTCACTTCTATAACAAAGTTTTTGTCTGAAAAAATAAAGAGGGATCTAGGCGAGCCACCACAAAGGGGCTGAAAGCTGTACTGGAGGTATCTCCCCTGCAGGCACTATCCCTCTGAAAAGGCCAGAGTTTAGTTTAGGTCCAAAGAAAACTGCTGATCTGGAAATAACGGCGCATTCCCGAAAGGGCCGTCCGTCACGCCCAGCCTCCCAGCTGCGCCCCGCATTGATCCAATATTACAAAAAGAAACATAAATAAAGATTAGCTGCAAAATTACTAGTGCGGTTCCATGCATGGATTGTGGCAACGCTCAGGCCATTGAAGGCAGTTCTGGGTCAGAGGCACGAGAAGCAGCTTCACTGGATGTAGGGTAGGTCCGTGCTTTGTGGAGCTGCTCCTCACTCCTCCGTTTTCCAAATAAGCCCAAGAAAATGTAACGTCTCAGGATAAATTCTTAGAATATTTGCTATCACATTTCAAAAATAAGTCATGTTTGCATAAAACCTAAAAATGATGCCGCCTTATGCAGAATATGTAGATGCGGCCCAATGGATATTCTGCATGTAAATTATGTATTAACAGGAAAAAAACATATGCTGATATGGGCAATGATGATTAACAGGCCTTAAGGCAGGCTGGCATGAAACTAGCATCAAGAACTCTTGTGACTAGAGCATGCTTCATCCTTGCAGGCCCAAATCCTGGGCGCAGGCTGATTGTGCATGGAACCCTCCCATTGTGGGAGCTGCATTTATGCATATATAATTTTGAACATCTAGATTTCAAGTCTGAATGTGCTAGTCCTGTACTGTCCTGTGGCTGTCCTCTCACCCATCACTGAAGATTATTGAGGATTTCAGAAGGAAAAGATGTGTAGATGAGGCACATAGGGACATGGTTTAACAGGCAGGGTGGTGATGGGTTTATGGTTGGACTCAATCATCTTAAAGGTCTTTTCCAACCATAATGATTTTATGATTCTACAAATCTGCTGTCTATTATTAAAAATATTTGGAAAATAATTACTTCACAGTAACACTTGTAAAGTGACACTTGTAAATCTCATAAGACCTGTGGAAATGGCTGAAGAAATGAACCATTGTGTATATAACAAACAACAGGTTAAAAAAAAAACCCACACAGCTTGTATCCTGCCTCCATCCAGGAGAACTGGAAGACTTAAACCACAGACTCCAGAAGGCGCATATAGGGATACCTTCCTCATCACCCATAATGGAAACCTTCTGTTTATTAAAAAGAAAGAATACTTCAAATCATCCCTCACCTGACCTTGTTACATCTTGATTGCTAAAATCAGTAAGACACATGTGGCTGTTAGGAAGACTGCTGGCTTTTGTGTCTATCATAAAAGAGATCAACGAGGAAAGTTAGGACAAATGCATCTCACAGACTGTTAGGGATGCCAGGCACATGTCCTCCTGCCATTGCAAAAGCATAAAACTTCAGTGTACAACCAAAGTATAGTCACAAGTCAGCATGAAAAAAAACGGTATGTTAATCTATAAATATTGGTTTTGAGCATGTTCACAGTCATAGGTGCTTTACTCAAGGATAAAAAGAAACCATAATGAGACTTTTTGCTCTAGTTAACATTTTAAAGTCATAACAGCTTTGGAAAAGGGAAGGAGGAATCTGTTAATCAATCGGGTACATCATCTGTAAAATTAACGCACGTCTTTCAAATGCAGATCCCTTGTTAGTGAAAGCATAAGCATTAGTGTGTGCGCATGCGCGCACTGCCTTCCCAGAGCTGAGGATGGGTTTGTAAGGATGGCCCTAATACAAATATTTTCGCAGTAAATTCATCACATTTAGCACTCAAGTTTTCCCACATATTCAGCCTGCAAAGAAAAACCTTTTCGAGAAGAGTCCTTTGGACGGGAGGTGCGTGTACGGAGCGGGGCGACCACCACCTGTGCAGTGGAGGCTCTGCTGAGCCTGCTTTCTGCAGGATCGCTTGCCTCTCGAGTCTCTCTGAGAAACAGACACTAGAAGTGTGTGTTCCTGTTTGCTTTTCACACTGACAATTGCCAGAGCTCAGGTTACAAGCACATCAAGTCCCGGCTAAGAAGACCAAAGAGTAAAAGCTGCTTCCAAGCGAGTGTGGACTGTCCAAAAAGACTCACTACTCCCTGTCTGTGCTGCTTCCCCCAGTGTAACCATTCCTCCTCATGAGGGGGAGGAAAACTACACTATGGATGCTGATCCCTGCAGGGAGGAGAGATGAGCCTTCTCCACTGCAGGTATCTCACGGAAGTGCCTTGCAGGGATACCTCCTATACGTAAATACAGGGAATCCAACCTCCAACCTGCTGCTCTGGCAGCTCTGCTCACAAGTGGGAAGGGTTTGCAAGAAGGATCCCTTTGCTTAGTGGGTTTCACTAGACCATCCCCTTGACAACAGGATTCATTTAAGACCGAGTTCAGTTTTAGAAGTTACTTTCAGGAGTAATAATGTAGGATAATAGGAACCAGTTCTCCAAAGCAATAATGAAGGAGTCAATAGTATTCCTATGTAAAAAATCACTCATAGGAAAACTATGCTTTTCCACCACTGAGTGCAAGTCATTTAGAGAAAACCTTCAAGGAAGTAACAGAAGCACTTCCATTTAATTAAGGAGAGAACACCTCAAATTATTTGATCTCTAATATGATGTGGAGAATGTATTTCTACCTCTGTCTCCTTTAAAGTAACCTAAGCCACACCAGCCTTGAGATGAAAAAAAAAAAAAAAAAAAAAACTTTTTTGGTGTTTAATGTATGTTTAACTTACCTAAAAATATATTGGGAAAGATATCAGTTCACTTATGTCAAATTAACATGTTGAACTTTAATATTAAGCAAGCACAGTAATTCCTGTCAAACCTAATGTGTTAATTAGAACACAGTTATATACTCTTGCTCTATGCCATTTCGAGTTAATTAGAGTACAAGTCTTAACAACGAGTGACACGTTGTGCGTAATAGCCATCGTTTAAACCCAACGCTCATGTGAAACACCTCATTTAATTTAAAATCATGGTATTGTGTAATAGCTAGCTGATAATTTAATGATGCTTAATGATGTAAAAGACAGCTGTGAAACGATGAAGGGGATATTCATGAAGTGCCTCTGTTTTGGCTCCTTTCTTGCTCCTTACACTGCTCTCCGTAGCGGCGTGGAGGAAAGTCCATGCAGTGGGAGGCACCAGCTTTCCCTGCTGCGGGAAGCAGCAGCAGCCCGCAACCACCCTGCGACCGCAGGCTCTTCTCTGAATGTTTCCAGACATTAATTGTAATTCTTTTGATTATTACAGCTCAGTTTGTGCCTTCCCCCTTCCCCCAGTTTATACTTCCTCTATTCTGCTGAGAGACCTTTCCTTACTTTCACTGTTTCCTTTATATTCACCCATTAGGCAGCCAGCTCCCCCTGGTCGTGTGGGCTTTTCATGTGAGCGTTAAGAAAGCAGGCATTAAGAAATCTAGGAAAATATGAATCAAACCACAGAACACTGTCAAGGGCAGGTGCAGCCTCTGAACCCTTCTTTAACTTAGTTCCATGTATCTTAATATGAACTCACGGTTAGTGTCACTTTTGCATTGGCTGGCTCAAGATGCATTGAACTCTCCGCACATGTTTTTTAAAGTGTAATCTAAAAGAGTCAAGAATTTGCTGTTCTGCCTACTGAGGAGATTCTGTAAAAACACATCTACCTGTGAAATTTTATGGGGAACTTAACTGTTGCTCATCCACGCATATAATAATAGCTCTTAAGCTCTTTAAGCACTACCGGGATCACAGGACTGGCTTTTCACATTGTAGTTGCTAATGCACCGTTAGTGTCCTTAAGCTGCAGAAGAAATGGGTCATTTTCAGGTTGTCAGACACTACTTTTGCCTTTTGCAAAGCACCCCTTTCCATGATGTCTTCCAGCAGTGTCCCTCTGGCCACCCTTCCTGGCACCATAACTGGAAAAAGTCTTTGAGCTTTGCAGTTTCTTAGCCCAGGAGGGCAGCTTTAGCTGTGTAAAATATCTATTTACCTTGTAGAAATGGCCGTATCAACTTAGAAATATCTTTCGTAATTCCTCAACTTTTCCATGCTGCGCGCATTCATACGTGTACCTGTATCTGTACGTAGAAAGAAAAGCAAGCATATATAACGCTGGAGTATAAATACAAGCATTAACGTTCAAAATGGAGTTTGTAAGAAAGAGACAGATAGGAAATAGATTCGGATGCTCATTCAAGCAAAAATTAGTATGAGGAATACGCATCAAGGAAGAGTTAAGCAGTAAACTTGCTTGTGATTCAGATTCGATTCATTTCGAACATGGATAAAATAAAGTCTTTTCTCCCTTTTCTCCCTCTGCAACAGAATATGTAGTAGGATGTATTATCTCTTTCCTTTTCCTACTCTGTATTTTTTCTCCATTTCCTTAGGTTTGGAAAAGCTGGAGTGGAGAGAATGGGAATTTTTCAAAAGCTGGAGAGATGCAGAAGACCCCAGTGAAAAAGCTAAGCTCCATGCCATGCCACTTGTCGCTTTTAAGTTCATAACATTAAAGAGCCAAAAAAAAAAAAAAAGGGGGGGGGGAGGACATGATAGGAAATAATGATAATGAGGATAAATTGACTCCATTTTGAATATTGCCAAATACAAGTAACTTCAATAGCTCAGAGCATTTCACAAGAATTCACATTCCTCTTCTTTTGTCAAACTCTAAGACATGCATGAAGAATAAGAAAAAATGCTGGCTTGTAAAAGTGTGTCTCATTGGAAATGTTAAGCAATGTTAATGATAACATTGTCCAGTGCCTTTATAAAAACACAGGCCAAGAGACACACAGGCCAGAACCTGGAATCCAAAGCACCTCTCAGCTTTCAGAGAGATTTGACACTCTTGGAGCATAAGTATGCTCAAGAAAAAAAGCACACCTGACTCCTTGCTATCCGCACCAACTCTTATTTCATGGCACGGTCGGCTCCCTGCAAGCTGCAGGCAGAGGAGGATTGTTGGCCCATGGGGTCTGGAGGCCTTCAGCTTGCTTTCCCTCCTCGAGCTTGACAAATAGAGCAGGTATAGGCAGATTTGGGAAGCAGATGCACTAAATCATCAGTTAGAGCAATCACTGTACCTAGAAAGACAAAAGACATTTTTCTTAGCCCATTTTTACCACATGGCAGAACGGGAAAAGGGTGACAGAGTGAAAGAGAGAGAGAGAGAGAGAGAGAGAGAGAGTGTGTGAGAGAGAGGAACAGACCTTTTGCACATTTGAAACATCCCCATTTTAATGTTCAAAATCAGGAACTTTTTATTGCATTTTTGCCTCAAATGTAGCAGAAAACTTCTTCTTCAGATACATATTTTGTGCCAATTTTGAGATAGATATACCATTTTGTGTTGGTTTTGGATGTGAGGCCAAAATCTGCCTAATCACAGAAACTGAGCCACAGTTTTAAATCTGCAGAGGCAACCAGTTCTCCTCAAGGTTTTGAAACACTTTCAGCCCTTTGGAAGAAAAATGCTCAAGTCTGTTTTATCGTTAGTCTTTTGGAGCAAGACAAAATGCCACTGCTGGCTCCTAAGGACCAGCCAAGCCCTGCTGGTTACACAGCTTCTTTGTGAACATCCTTTTCACCCTATGAAGTTTGTCAAGAAAGGTGTTTACAGAAGAAGTGAGTTGCACCAAGTGGCATTTTTCTTTCATTACAAACAAAGATGTGAAGTTTATGTTGGTAAAATGCATAGCTCCATATGTGCCTTTTCTTTTTCCCCAGTGTGTTTTCAGGCAAAATAACACGCCGAATACCAAGGCTACAAGTTGTTCAGCAGAACGTCTAGCTATCATTAATGCAGGTATCCATCCTCCAGTGGAAATGGTCTCCATCAGTCAAGGCTCCTAGTATAATTCAGTGGCAGATAATACAAAGCAGCACTTTCACAACTGCAACGGGGATGAAAAATGACACAGTCCAGGAACATGAAAAGTAACAGGCCCGCGGGGTGAAGTTCTGACTGGCTTTAACTGGAAAGCTTGTTTTTTCTTGAGCAGATGTGTTTGCCAACTTCAAATGGCACTTACTATTTTTGGTAAAGTTGTTGTAAGCCCTCACACATGCCTCGTCCAGCACCAGTTCAATAGTATATGATAATCATTTGGTATTAAATGCTGGCAACAGAGCCAGAAGGTTTCCTTCATGCATCCTCCTACCCCTGCCAAGGCAATCAAATTAATTCTGTTAACAGCCTGCCAAGTCAACTAGATCTCTAAACTGTCCCATCTTAAAAATGAAACCGAGACATTCATATCAAATCATACTGTTTCCCCACTGAGTGTGAGCACTGGCACGTGGCCAGTGGGAATGACTGCTATCATCATGCGATGCCATGCGATGGCTCTAATGAACTGACATTTCCTGTTGCTAAATTGCCATGTCCGCAAGCCAAAGCAAATAGTGTTCAACCTCTTCAGAAACCAGACGATGGTGCCTGACTTTTCTTTTTGCCTGCTGTTTCCTCACTTGCAGCATTTCACTGGCCAACCCTGCCTGTTGAAACCAATGTGATCCCGAGCGCACGTGTGCTCATCGATGTGGGCAACTCTGCTGCACTGGGGGCATGTGTGCTTCAGGAACGTTCACATGTAGAAAAATTGCAGGCAATTCAGAGTAGAAAAGCAATCAATCAGTAATATTCCATCATATATACACTTAGTTTCTTTTTCTTTTGCTTTTTTCTTTTTTTTTTTTTTTGCCATCTGCACACAGGAGGCCACTAGCTACAGGGTAATGTAATTTTTCTATGTTCTTGTTTGTTATGCTAGGATGGAGTTGGGAAAGGGATTTTTATCCAGCTGCATTATGTTGCATATTAAGACTACAGACTGAAGAGGGGCCTGTTTCGAGGCAGCTTCAGTTTTCTTCAGAGTCTTTGCTTTCGCTCTCCAAATGGTAGATGAATTTCATGTACCTCATGCTGTACTTGCAGACTTTTTCCTAATCCACTCACTGGTAGTCTTGGCTATCCTCCATCAACTTAACTATTAGGTCCTAAAAGTCTGTTATACATTTTATAGACTTGGGGAAGCTTATTTTTCTAGCATGCCGACTATTTGCAAAGGGCTGACATTTACCTTTAAAACATTCATCCGTTCAGTTCAGTTTGCTCTCTTTTTCACAGACACACTTCATTTTAGTGACTCTAAAAGATAATGAAAAAAAAAATACATCCTACCTCTGTCTTTGGAAATGAACAGAGTCAAGGGCTGAAAACTATGTATAAAACCAAGTAAGTGCTTCCTCTGACAGTAATGTGCACTAAGCAGCAATGACAGTGAAAAATCCTGGCTTCACCTATACTGGTAGGAACTGAACATGCCTTTACAATTTCCAAATAGCTACGCAATAAACTAAAGTAAGTTTCCTCGTCTTTTCTTGGGGATGAATTAAGTGACAAGGAAAGAGGGGAAGAGCGAAAACATAAATGCCAGGATTATGAACTCAAGTTTTTGGTAAATTAAGATTTCAAAACAGGCTGTTTTTCAAAACAGAATGAGAATAAGAGGGTATTGCCTCAAAAAAAATCTCATAAGAAAATTTCTTACCATGTCTTACCAAAGACATATCCCATAAATTAATCTCTCTCTTCTCTGACAGATCTGGGATACAGAAATCAGTGCACTGTAGTTCAGTACAAGCACTAATAATTACAGCATATATTCCTTATAATTTTGAAAGCATGCACGTTCTCTCTTCTCACATTAGTATGACAAAAATTACCAGGGAGGTTTAGGGTATGGGTAAAATTAATGAAGGAAATAGGTAATGACATGGATGAATAAACAAATTTGTATTGTTGCACAAAATTTAACCAGCCTTTTGGCATTATCTGATGCTTTTCTATGTACTGACCCATTTCTTTTAACCTGTCAGATCATCAGAAGGCCAAAAACATCGCTCTTTCAGGCTTGTCTTTAAAAAGCTTTGTGTTACAAAAAGGTAGCGTAAATATACTGCTGTGTCAGGTATACAGCATAAATAAGAATGCAGGGTCGAGCAAATCAGGATATATAAAAAAAGATCTGCCTCAGATCTCAACAGTGAGCTTAAAATCAGTGCAAGATGAGTTTTCTTAACTCGGCCAGTCCTAAGAAGAAGATTGGATCTGTAAGGATAAACTTGTACGTGAAATTCAAAGCACTCCAATGTTGAATAGTTTGGAAATATAACAATGGAAATATTACAAGGATACAGCATTACATACAGTATTAACTTGATGGTTAGCATATCTGTCTCCAGACGCAAGCTGGAAAGGGCTTAAGGCCTTACGTAAAATATTACTGAGTATTTTGAACCTGTCACATTATTTTGTTTGTGTTTAGCTCAAGCTCTGGATGAAAGCTGGCTTGAGTGCCACCACGAGAGCTGCAACGGAAGAACGTGGAAGTGGTGTGGGACAGAGCTGCTGCTCAGTGTCCTGCAAGACAGAGCCGTCCTTTAGAGTGACAAAATAGGAGCTCAAGTCTCAAAAGGAGGTGCCCAACTGAAAACTGCTTAAGCAGTTATTTGAAAACTAAGCTTACAAGCCCAAGATGATAGACAAATAGGCAAACAAACCCTGGAAAACTCCCTACACACACCCCAAGCAAATCTCTTCTGGACCAGGAACAAGATGCACTTTGCTGCGCTCTGTAGCTTTTCATGGCGTTCTTAAAGTACAGCAGCTGGAGGAGAGCTTTTCCATTTAAAGCTTGTTTTAGGAGACTACCATGTGCCTCATTTTCCACCTAGTTATATAAACCCATTATTCCTGTTTCAAAAGAAAGCTTCCAATTGCCATCACACCAAAAGTTCAAGGTTTTATTACAAATAGTAAATTAGGGCTTGATATTACAAATCTTTTATTGGTGAAAAGACTATGCCATTTAATTTTTAATAATCTAACAAGTGTACTGGTATCACTATGACAATTGGTTCTCAGTGGAATAACAAGCAAAGGATATTTTGCAATTGGCTTCAGTGTGGAAATCAGTTTTCATATAACGATAACATGCCTTGAATTCTGAAAAGCAAGATATGAAATAGAGCAGGAATTATTTGCACTATATTATTGTGTTAATACAGATACAGACTTTTATAGCAAGTGCATTATAATATATGTTACTCTCTGCTGAAACATTGCTTCCTTCTGATTCAGCAGTTGTGTTCATATTAATTGTGCATAATTACAAGACACGATCTCTCTCAAACCACTGTTTTAAAAGTAATCTCAGAGAAGAAAATGTGCCAAATAAATGCTGACAGCATCAACCTTCTCTCATGAAGGAACCTTCATGAAGAAAGATTAATGTGATTTTTCCATTCCTATTTGCACCATATTTGCTTTCATTAGCAGTCACATGTAGACACACTGACATGTTGCTGGAAGGGAGAGCACATCTACAAGAACAAGGAAAAGAAGGGTACGTCCTGAGATGACAACGTATGTCAATTAATTAGGAGAACGTTAGGTCATTTCTGAATAGGCTCAGTGTCAAACTCATGCTTCCTTAAGACTCTGGCAGCATTTAGAGCATGTTGTTGATAATATAACTGGGGATCTCACTGACTTTGACAGCTCTGCAAGGGTATTTTGGAAGGATTTAGTGTTTTTGAATAGCTTAGTTCACTAACCTGTGCAGAAATACTTTCCTTCAGCACAAGCATCAGTGGTTATTTTCTATACCAAATAAGGCCAAGGTAAAGAAAACCCAACTGCATATTTTTAAATATTTTATCTTTACACAAACCCGGGTTATGCAGAATACAGAGCCATATACATACTTCCACAGAGAAGGTAATAGTATCTGACAAAATCTTGAGAGCTGCCTAACTTGCATGTCAAATTTTTCAAGAAGGAATAGAAAATCAAAAACATAGTCACAACAAAAGTGGTACTAAGGATAGGAAACTCCTTGTCGGCCAAAAAGCTGCATATTATGTCTAGGGGTAGGGAAACAAAAGAAGACGTACAGCTTCTGTGCATTTTCTACATGAGAATGGAGTAACATTAGATGACCGCTTTTCACTAAAGCGCATGGAAGAGCTATGGTTAAATGTGGTCCTGCAACAAGAGGCAGAGTCTAACTGTTGATCCTGGAGGAGATTTACTAACTTACAAGGTGAGTGTGGTGGAAAAAATGGAGGGGCAGAGCTGTTTCCTTCAACACTGGCTCTCATTTCAGCAAGAGCCCTTAAATGCTTGCTGATTATCACCCAAGGCCTCTTCTGCTTCTCAGGAAGTCAACAGAGACAGTTGTGTCCCCCTTCCACTGGGGCTAAGAGTGGTTTCAGATGTTACTCTCTTCACATCCTGCCCCGCACCGTCCCACTAGATCTGAGATCCATTTGGAGCCCTGCACTTAGTCATTACATTAGTCATAGATGCCGAAAACATTCTGTTCCTCTTAGCCGTCCAAGCACTAAATCCCTGCCCCGGAGGATATGCAATAAATACAACACTGTTGTGCACTGAGAAAGCTGGGTTCGGCTGGGCAATGCACGGAGCGCGTGGAGCAATTAATAAGCACACATTAAATGCTTTTTAATGGCACACTCCTGAAGCTGCAGGGTCTATACAGCCTCCCCACTGCTTCCAGGGGTAGGGAAATCGAGCACCGAAATGCACTGAAGCGGACTCTACCTCTGGCACGGAGCAGCTGTGCATGTTTCATTCCTCACTCGTTGTGTTGACACTCATTTATACTCAGCAAATGTGGTTAAAAAAAAGACCAAAAATTGATTCCAAATGCCATCATAAAACATATTCTATTTTAATCGCTGTACTTTACAGAAAAAGACTGTAAGCAGACACAGCCAAAAAGCAGTCTCCATAGCTTTGACCAAGCACAAACACTGAATGTGCTTTTCACTTCCAGGATTTTCTGTAGCCTTTGACAAATTTCTTTACTCATTGTTTGAAAATAAAGGATAAGCATTGTGGTGAGACCTGTGAAAGGCAATCAAATTAAATGCCATCCACATGAACCTGAGAAAAATCTGAAAAGTCAACAATGTCTCTATCAGAAATGTTACAACACTTCACTGTTTTAATTATTATAATGTTATAATACCTTCCTTAGCAACAGGGTATGATTTGTTTAAGTCAAATAAATCTTTAAGAGGTTGACTTTGTGGTGATTCAGTGGATAATATAGTCAGATGCTTGTTAAACTACAGATAAGATTTAATCCCATTTCACTTCATATACGACACCTGATTAGCTTGTCCAGCAAGTCATGTGTGAGAGGAGAGTGATTCCAATACCAGAGTTGAATTACCTGAGAAAAATTACCAGAGAGGAACAAAATCACTGTTGTAATAATTTGTTCTTCTATTTGAGCTGGGAAAGGAGGGGAATACTCCTGTCTTACACAGGCCTGCAGAAAGAAGTGAGCTCATGTCACTCAACACACCAAGACTTGAGTCCAAAGTGGGTATGATGCCTAACTCATCTGCAAGCCCAACTTTCCGTGGCTGTGTAGCTCCCAGTCTGCCACTAAAATATTAGGGCCTGGGCTTTCTAAAGAAGCCTAGTTGGAAGCGTGTCTGACTTCTGGTGGTGATCCCCGCTCCAACCATTTCTGCAGTTTCCTGACCATAGTCAGAGCACTGTGTTTAACTGCATGAAGAGCAAAGCACCCGAGTCACGTTAGAAAAGAAAGAACCGGGTTCCTCCAGGAGGCTATAAAAGCACATGAGATCAAATGTAATCAGTCAAGTCCTTCATTTCTGCAAGAGAGCACTGAAAGGGAGGCATGAAGAGGCTGTCTGTATGGTGTCTCCTTCAGCAATGCAAGCATTGCCTTTCCTCTACCAAGCACTAAAGGAAAGTTGAGAGATCATCATGGTCTCACAGCAAGGACCTACTTTGTTAAAAGCACGAATAAGTCTTTGCTGTAAAATCCACAGTGCCATATTCTGCTTCCTGCATTACCATCTGGAATTACAGCAAAAAAACACTAAGAAGTTACCATGGTGGTTGCAATAACAACCAGTTGCTTTTCTCTGTCTGGGAGCCATCTGATCTGTTTTGCATTCGAAGCCTTTGCTGGAAGGAGTTATGGCTCTGTGGATGTTATTGTGTTCTTAGTCATACATTTATTAGATACAAAATATTTTCACAGAGTACTTCTTAGAACCGTTATAAAGCACCTTAATTCTTTTATATGCTTTAGCCAATCCTGTTCTTTGCCTTGGCAACTGTGCCTCCTACTTTCCCTTTCCCCGCCAAGTAGCAGAAAAATAATGATTTAATCCAGGAGGCAAGTGTTGAGGGCACTAGCAGATGTGTTTTTGGTTCTGCACACTCTCACTCAGGGGCTTATCCAAATCACCAGATGAAGTCAATGCAACCGATTTCACGGGTTCCAAACGGCCTCTTCACCAAACCAATGAAAACGCTTTGCTCATGCAGCTCAGCAGGTAGGTTTTTGCAACAGGAATGGCTCTGAGTACCTGCCTTCAATCTCCTTCCTGAGAGAGGCCATGAGCATGGTGGTGATGAACAAGGAAAGAGCTAATGGTCCAGGTGCTCTTGTTATTCCAGGGTTGAACGCAAATCTTGGCTGTTTGTATTTCATAGTTGCTTAAAGTGCCTGATTAACTTTTTTCCCACCTACTTTTTTCCCACCATAGGGTGGTACATGCTCTGCACAGACACCCAGGGCTACACAAGGGTGTCCTCTTTCCTGGAGGGCTCCGTTCAGAAGTTTTCAGGGCTTGACATGGGAAGGAATTGTCCTTCTGGCCTGGGACAACCACTCCAAACACATGGGTGTTGGTGGAGCCCTGTGTGGCCCCAGTGAGGAGGAGAGCAGGCTGTGGCTGGGAGGAGGTAGACCTGGTGGCCTCCATGGTGTCTGGGAGTCTTTCCACTCTACTCTCTTCCCTTTCTCTCTCTTTCCTTTTCTACTGGAGCCTTCAAGGAAAATAAGATTTATGGAAGTGACTCCAAGGGCTGGCTGCTGAGCGCAGGTGCTAGTCAGTGCACACTCCTCTCTGCCACAGCCACATCCCTCCCTTCCTTCTGCCCAGCTCCAGACTCACTCAGCTCTTGGAAAAGAAGGCTCAGGTGACCAGGCACCTGCTTCCCATCTCGCCTGGCCCCCAAAGCACATGAGTGTCTCCCTGAGAGTGCCAGGTACTTGCAACTCCCTGCCCCTGACTCCTCTATGCTTGGATAAAATCCCCTTGGCTTCCACGCTGGGGGAAGCTTGAATCGCAAACAAAAGTGGTGCTAACTTTGCATGTGCAAACAAACAGTAGGAAAAGCTCTGGAAAAGCCCAACCTCAATATCAATTTTAAGACGTCAGAATTTCCACCGTATCAAACTCAGATCAAATCTGGATTTTAGAAACTGATAAAAAGGAGAAAGCAGGAGTACCAGTCTTCCTAGGCAAATTTCTGTCTCCAGACACTATTCATTGCGTACAGACCATGCAGACTGCTGTGAGAATTCAATTTGCACTGAAGTATATTGCAAATGCTATAATATGATTGCTTAATGAGTATCACATCGTATCTTTGTATTTATAACATAATCATATTTGTTGCTATTAAGAGTACTTATATAAAATACTACTTACTTATTTTAGCCAGTGGTAATCATTTGTAGTAATTGATTTCCACAGAGAATGGGGAGAGAAAAAGAGATGTCAATACAGCCTAGTCTGAATAGTTGTCATCCTGTAAAATATTTCAAGCAATCAATTAATAAAAGCACACAAACATGTGTGTTTTTCATAATGTTGATATGAAAAAAATGAGCTCAGAAATTAAGGTCTTGCATGCCAGGGGTCAGCGGTGTGTGACTTGCTGGAGGTCCGCTGGTAGCCGACTGAAAATGTTCCTCACTTGCAGCAACAAACACTGTGCTGTTATAAAGACTTCCAAGTTGACAGATACAGAAGACATATAAAAACAAGTCCATCGTTAGGGTTGTTTCTTGGCCTGGCCTCTGTCGTGATGTCTCACCTACAATATATCCAGTGACTCATCACTCAATTATTGCGGCTGTTGTTCTGCTCCAGATTCCTTGGAGGAAGGGAAGTACTGATACAGACAGTTCAGAAGATTAAAATAATCATGTCGGTGATGCCTTACAAAAGCTTTGCTGTGTGCAGTCTGACTGCTCCATGACTACTTTGCTTTGAAATCACTTGGGCAACATGTTGTTGGGACAGGACATTTGGTGTTTGCAAATGGGAACTCAGTGACAGGAGATCACTATCGACATGGAATATGTTCTTTAAAGAAAAGCTGACAGGTCAAGTCAGACTTTTAATATCATGGTTTGTAAAACAAGGTGTTTACATACCTGTAAACTTGCCCCATATATATATATATGTATACACACATGTACATGTAGGACAGTAATGCACCTCTCAGCAAAAAGTCCACCAGGAAGACAGACATGTGGCTCCAGGCCTTCCAGAGTTGCAAACCTCTCTCCTCCATCAGCACACAGAGTTGTTTGGGGAAAGTCTGAACCTTTATCATTATGTTAATAGTTAAGATAATCTATATGAAAAAGAAAAGCAATAAGGACTCACCAAGGTGTATATTCCTCCTCTGCAGGCAAAAAAAAGAAGAGTCAACTATGTGGATTATCATCTCTGAAGGAAGGTATTTGTAATTTGGCAATTGTGGCCAAAGTTTGTAGATGGCTCAGTCAATGCAAAACTCCAAAGAAAAACTAAAACAAAGAATAAAGGATATAAGGGGAATCCAAACCCCATGTGGTAATCTGCCTCTTAAAATAAAAATCCATGTCATGTATCCTTAGTGAATCATAGGACTGTTGACCTCTCAGATAAAGCATATTTTGCCTTCTGAATGTGAAGTAAAGCAGGCTTCCTAAGTAATGAAGATAACTTAGTATGTTAAATACTCGTCTCAGAATACAAGGAAAACTGAAAACCATGCAGGATCTCTGCACTTCTGCTTTCCTTGTTACAAGGCTGGCAAAATTAGCCTTGGACCTTTTTTTGTTTTATGAAGTGAATACTCCTGTCCCCTAATTCCCTGTGCCATTTGCTGATGCACACAAGCCCAAAATCCGCATTCAGATAAACACAGCCTTAGTCCCCAGCTCTCGCGGGCCATTTAATTAAGAGTTTCTGAGTGGAAAACACACACCATTTCTCCAGATTAGGGTGTCTCTGTACAATCCCATTGCCCTGTTGTGTGCAAGGCCAGGTCACGCTGTGAGCGATCACGGTGGATAAACCTGCGGGCACTTCTACTGCAAAAGGGGCCCATTTTGCACCAACATGTGGGAGAAGCAGGCTCTGTGCACAGGGAAATGCCTCTCGCCTCCGGCACGAGGGCTGGAGGGAGGCCAGCCTCGCCGTGCTCGCTGCTGCGGGGCTAAGGAGCTGCCAGCCAGCAATTAGCCATCCTGCTAGGAACGGGAAGGACTGCTGGGAAGCATAAAGGGGGTCACTGTTTAGACGTGAGTTGAAGGAGGAAGTAGTGCTGGCTGTAATTTCTTTTTTCTAGGAGCTACCTAGGTAGGAAAGATCTCAGGGAGTGCCACAGTATTGGGCTTAGGAAGACCTTGAAAACTGCAGGATGGTTATGTAGGAGGCTTTAGGGATCTGCTTCTCCACTGTTGTACACGCATAACCACGCAGTAGTGAGCTCCGTGGCACAAGAAGTAACATCAAATAATTTATTATGTATTACATGCTGGGTTTAATATTGGGTTGCCTCTGTTACAGCAACTGGTTTTTAATTTTTTTTTCTTTAGGGGCATTCAAATATCATCTAGTGTCCACCTCTCTGAGGTTTTTGAAGGGATAGGCAGTTTTCCAAGTGTTGTGAAAATAAATTCATAAGTGATCCTCAAGGCAGTTGTCACAAGCATGAAACTAAGAAAAACAGAGACAAATACTGGCTTTAAGAAGGCATTTGTATGCAAACTCTCCAGCAAGGGTATGTGGCTCTGGAAACATGTGCACCTATCTGCCCCCAGGAAACAGAACGAGTTTCACAGGAGGTGAAGGGAATAAGGAGCTATCAGAGCACAAGTACAACATTATCTGAGTTCTTATAAATTGTAAATGCTCGTCAATTAATAATTCTAAGAAGGAACTACACTAGGCAAGAGGACAATGACAAAGCTTGGTCCTTGCAACACTGCCTGATATGCTTCATTTTAACTGCAAATTTGAAATTAGTCCCTTAAATATACCCGCTATTTCCCCACTGGAGTTCACAACTATGTGTAATTTGGCTGGTTCATCTAACCACTGAATTAAAGGGAAAAACAGACATGCTGTGGGGTGCAAAAATTATTATTGATGACATGTATCACATTTGGAACAGCAGGGCCGAATGACAAGATAGCATGAAGAGGAAATTCTCTCTGACATGCCCTTCACTTTCTTTAATGGCATATCATTTCTGATCCAAATTATGTAAGGACCTCAAGTGCTATTTGACAGTACATGAAGGAGACATCCTTAAAAATTTGCCAGTTTTGTCTTAGATAAATAGATACAGTTCCTTTCATAATGTGTACACTTCTGTGCACTTACTTTGGAGAATATTGCTAGAACGAAGGAAACATTCTGTAACTCTCAAGTAATTGGCAGGTTTTAAAGAATCATTGTATGTGTTCAAGCTCAAGTGATAAATCTGGATGTGAGTTTCTGGCACAATCAATGGGACTGTGGGATGTGTGTGCAGGAGACAGGTTTACAGTGTTAAAACCTGGGAGAACCAATTAAGTGAGCCGCTTTGGATGGAATCACAATTAAGCCTTATTGGGGTTTGAAAGTTTGGATTTACAATGTCTTTCACTCATCATTTTTCACTTTTGTAAACCTCTGGCAGTTTCTGGTTCCAGCTGGGACGAGAAGCAAAGGAGCTGAAAGTACTATGAGGAAAACTGCGGGAGATTCGCATACTTTCCGGAGGGCACATTGACAGTCTCATGAGAAACTTCCTTATTTTGAGATCATATTCCTCAAGTTGAAGAGTATGAAGTACAAGTCAAAGAGCTGCTGTGCTTTGGTAGTACTTTGCCTTTTCCCAGCAGACAAAAGAAAATGTCTGAGGTTCAGTCATGTTTTCCCTGAGGAACTTTTTCCCTGAGGCAGGCCACAGTAGAGACTAAACAATTCCCATCCTTGGCAATGCTTAGAGAGAGAGAAAAAAATGATGTTCCCTCTAAAAGAAAGACTAATGCACAGGACCGTAGCTTTGATAACCATTGCATACAGCAGTGCTGTGCTCTCCAGTCCCTATGCACTGTGCAAGAAGGAGTTGTACACTGGCCAGGACAGGAAAGATTGCACTGGGAACATTGATTATGATGTTCTAAAATACTTGAAATTATATCTAAAATGGTTAGCTCGATGTGTTAATGTAAATATTTTACAATGTTTTTCTTTGGATCTTTATAGTAAGCTACTCTCAAGATCTAAAATTGGCATTTTAGTGGTCCTAGATTTCACTTTAAGTAACGTGAATAGACTGAATGGACTGTAGGCAGAAATCCATGAAAGGGACTATGAAATAATAAGTTGCATTGTCAGATAAATGGGACTGGTCTATATGTTTGGACCTCAGTTTTGTCCATTTTCTGCATGTTCACCACAGTCTTGAAGGGACATCCCAGACTTCCATATCTGAGCTTTTCCTCTGCATCCTATCTAGATCGCTAATCCCCTTGCATACGTGTGAGTTGATTCTGCTCATGGTAGCCTTCTTCCTTTCTCACACGGATTAGGCAGCAGAAACTCTCGTTAGACTTGAAGCAGAGTAACTATGCACTTGTTTGGCATTTGGGCCAATGTCTTCATAAATAACGTAAATATCAAAGAATGCAAACTATTGTGCAGTGGCAACACCCATTACCTCCAGCCCTGGCAAGAGTTATATTACATAAACATTTATGTAATACAAAGATTCCATTAATTTAGATAATAAAAATTAATATACTAATCTAAAACCACACACCCCTACAGAGAGTTTGATTTTTTTTCTCTAGGTTCCATGGAAAAAACAAACAAACAAGCAAAAATAAAAAAATCTGTTTTCAAATGTCTCGAGAACAGATTTGCTTTCTGATTGACTCAGGCTTCAAAATGAGGCCTATCGTGAGTTTTTTTTCTTATCTGCAGTACTCCACAGTTCATCTATTATATTTCAGCACCACATAGCATTGAATTCAACAGTTTTAAGCACATGTGCAGTAAAATGCTGTGGACGTGTGCTCACGTGCTTGGAACGGGGCACTATCTCACTACCTCCCAGAATCAAGATTTAAAAAACATGTGATATGGAAAGGGCATGGACTTAGTCTTCCACCTTAAGTCTGCCAGTAATTTAAGCAATGTCCAAAACCTGCCATCTGGTTTAGCTATCTGGAGCTAGTCCAGCATGGTTTATTATTCAGACAGATAACAAGTTATATATATATATATAAATAGGGAATTTAAGTAATACCCTTTATAAATGGCAGGTACACACTCATCTGTTTTCCCAGCTAAAGCCCAAGAATGTATTGCTTGGAATTTCACAGAACCATTATTAAAAAAAAAAAAAAAAAAAAAAAGGAAAAAATCCAGCACTTTCTCTTAGCTTCCCTTAGTGAAATGTAGCACTGAAGATCAATGTAATCCCTCTTCAAAACTGATTTTATTGATTAGGTCTATAGAAAACACCATGCCACATTGCAAATCCATACCTGACAGGCTCTGCATTTTGATATTCTTTGTCATGTTGAAGCAACTTACAAAACACAGTGTACCTGGTGAGTCTAAGGAGAACCAGTGCAGTGACAAAGCTAGGTTTTTAATCTAATAATTTTCCTAATTAAATCCCAGGCCATTCAATTTCATCCCGAGTTTCCTCCTTGGCCTTACAACCTACCGTAGTCACAGCAGTGTTGGCTGCATTTTCTTGGAAACAAATCTTTTGGCCATTGCTGGAGACAAAGCATCTAAATCAGGTTCTCCCTCAGCTTTGCACCAAAGAACAGGCCCCCTGCAAGTTTAACGAAGTGCACACTGTAAACTTCTCCTGAAACTATACATCTTCTGCTGTTCTTCCATTATCAGAATTAAGTTTATGGAAATTGTATTTAGGAGTGTATCAGTTTTCTTTGCTTGTAACATTATCAACTGTTATTAAAGGTAATAGGTAAGAGGTGAGTATAGCGAGAAGGTGATAGCTCCAATTGACATCTTTACTGGCACAGGATGATTAAGTGGTTCAAGAAGCTTTCTAGTGATTGCCCAAACAACAGTCAAGGCTGGCTCCATGATGTCTTGCCAAGAGTGCTGTAATCTCCTCAATAAAAAAAAAAAAAAAAAACGCTTCAGCAAGAGTCAGTGACACAAGAGCTTTCTCGGAGCTCATGCTATTGCATCAGCAGATAGGCAAAGGCACATGTGTACGTGGCCCTCCTCAAGGGAAAACCCAGGACAGAGCATCTGGAGAGCACTTGGGAACTCTGTCTCCCTGGGGTCTCCCTCTGGGTGCAGGGGAAGTATTTTGGAGAGTGTTTAATTCAGGGGGAAAAAGGGCCAGGTTCTTTCAGAGGTGACTGATGCAGGTGCGCTACCCTGTATTGAGCAGTAGGTACTCTGTTGTCAGAATATTCATTTAATTCTAGACAATCAAAATTAATGGGCTTGTGCAAGTCTGAGGTTGGAGTAAATTTTCATTCCAGTCCAAGGAGCAAGGATGGTCCCTGAGTTTCTGATGACCCTTGTTCTCTCATTGACCATATGATTTGCCTTTTCTGCAACCTTCAAGCTTCAAAAAGACTATAATCAGCTGCCTGTTGTCTCACGGGCAAATTGTTAGCTTGGCCAATTCAGCAGATCACCAGCCCCAGAGATGTTTTAAGACAAAGTCCAAGCCATACATACAAGATGCAGGGCACTTTACAAAGCAAAACCAGATCATTTCCCAGTCTAAAGCCACCCGTGAAGTGTCAGTCTACAGGAATCAATTCACACTCATTTTAATCAACTTGTAACTTACACTGGGTATATGGGAATAGATTTATAGAGTTTGAAGTCTGGCCAATTAAACTCTGTCTAAACTATTTTAACACTTTCGGAAACTTACGTTCAAATTTGCATTGGGTCACGGTTGAAATGAATACTTCTAGCCCGAGTGAAATACCTAGCAAAGATCCATCAGTGTATCACAAAAGCCAAACAAAAGTGTCACTGCACCATTTTCAGGGATGACTCTGCAGCTGAAGGGCTGGCAAGCAGCAGGGAGATGCTCCAGAGCAGGGAGCTTCGGCTGCAGCACGCTCAGCTCAGGTCTGTGCCGCTAGGTACAAATTTCCAGAAAAACAACCCTCACCAGGGTTCTGCAGTAGCAGAAACGCAGCTATGCTCAGCTGAGAGGGGACCCAGTTTGCTGAACTGAGCTTTGGTACCAACTTCTCATTTGGACATTTGCTAAATGTCTGCAGGCTTGCTCTTACCAACCACGTAGGATTTTTTTGTTTTCTTTCTCCCTTTTTTTTTCTAGTGTACTTTTCCAGGGCTCTCTCAGAGCGCACTTGGCTGATAGCATCAGAACCGAGCAGCAGCATTAAGCTCCCTGCCTATGCAGGTACTGCGGAAACTAGAGACAGGGATTTTGCCAGTCAGGACAGGAATGTTTATTTAAGTGTAAGGAGAGAACCAGATCTGTGGCTGCTATATCTGCAATGAGTCTCAGAGGGGTACCCAAGGCAAAAAAAGACTTTTTTTAAAAAAAAAAAAAAGTTTTTTTTTTAAAAAAAAAAACAAAAGCAAACAAACAAACAAAAAAACTCCCCCAAAAACAGCCTTGTGTCTCGTGAAGGGGAAGAAAAGCTTCCTGGAAAATGTAGTCCCCATGCTGAAAATGTGTTTTGGCTTTCCAAAAAAGCAGGAGACAACGTGCATGCCTCAGATTGCCCAATGACAGGCAGGCTTATGCGCTGAATATCTACACCAGAATTTGCTAAAGTAATTACTTCAATTATCTTGTTGCCTCGGCAACTGCATAACACACATTCAGGCCTTAATGAGTCACTCGGAGCAGCGGTTCCGACTTCCCGATGGAGGGAAGGCAAGGCAGGGCTTGTGGACAAGGCTGTGGAGGCTCCACTTGGGGATGGCCCTGGTGGCCATCACTAGCCTAATTCTGTCTCGCACTCCAGGGGGGAATCTGGAGCAGCATCACTATATTTTTGTGCCTTTTCTTTTTGTGAACACTCAGCAATATTAGCTGAGCAGAGACGGATAAATGGTTGTATTAAGACAGTCTTTAAAATACCTCAATGCTTAGCCTGAACAACTTATTTTATGTTAATACCAAAAATCACAGAATCATAGAATGCTTAAGGTTGGAAGGGACCTCCAGAGCTCATCTAGTCCGACCCCCCTGCACACGCAGGGTCACCTAGAGCACGTGGCACAGGACTGCGTCCAAGCGGGTTTTGAAGATCTCCAGAGAAGGAGACTCCACAACCTCTCTGGGCAGCCTGTTCCAGTGCTCTGTCACCCTCAGTGTTAAGAAATTTTTCCTTAAGTTCCTGTGGAACTTTTGGTGTTTCATTTTCCAGCCGTTTCCTCTAGTTCTGTTGGTGGCCACCAGTGAAAAGAGGCCAGCACCATCCCCCCCAAAAAGGCGAATATACAATTTCATACTACTTTTATATTCTACTATTACTAATTAGTATTTTCATACTAATATACACTACATAAACTCTATATATACACTATATGTGTACACATATCCATATGCATATATGCGTTAAAATATTCTGATTAGATAGGCCAAATTTCTTATTGTCCTATCTTAATAACATAGCAACTGCAAATATGCAGAAAGAGCAACAAAACCGATTCAAAGTTTCTGGGAAAGTTTGCATTAAGATGACGAGTAAGAAAAACATTTTATGTATTCAGCAAAGGAATTCAGTAACAGGAAACATAACAGAAATATATAAACCAAAGCTCACAATAACAAATGCTGATCTGGGACTCTCCATTCTTTTTTTTTTTTTTTTTTTGCACTTCTACAAGAAGAAGAACCTAAAGTAAAATAAAACTAAAAGGAGAATGCACAAGATGTAAATTTTTGTTGCATAGTCTCCTCTCTTGCCACATACAACCTCTCACACATACCTCTTCAGCAGCCTGTGAAGAGGACAGAGTTTTTGGACAACTAATATTTACGACACTTGCCAAATCAACAGCGTAAATGGGAAATCGAAGCTCATGCAGGGCACAAACTGACCAAGCAGGAAATGGCCACAAAAGAGTCTCCCATGGGGTTGGATAAGTCACTGTCAAGTCACTCTCATACACGCCAGGGTTTCTTCCCCGAAATGCCAGCAGTGCTCCGTGTGTCCTCAGGGATTCAGGGTGAGAGAGCACGTGTCCGGCTAGCCCAGTGAGAGCACGTGTCTGGCTAGCCCAGTGTCTTGCCAGTGAGAACCTCTTCTCCCGACTCAAAAGCATAAGACCTTTGAAAAATTTTCCACTAATCTGGTGGTAGAGAAAGCAAGCAGTTAACCTACAGAGGTGCTAAGCAGGTAGAAGTAGAGATCTGGAAAACCAGCTGTATCATAGCAGCAGCTACAGGGTACAAAAGTAACAACATTTCATCATGTAATCACAACAAATTATTTTTAATCGCAAACAGACAGGACTCATAATGAGTTTTATAAAGTAAATCTAATGAGAACCTCAGCAACTCCCAGCTGATGAATTACTTTAGAGGACAGGGGAATACCTCTAGGTCAGTTTACACACTTTGGCAGCAACACGCAAGCCAAGTGGGGATATCCAGAAGGAAATAAGGTCACAAATTGGCAGGGGCGGCAGCTGCATTTACCAGTTTAAACAAGATTCAGTTGTTGAAAATCTACAGCTTACAGGCCAAATCAGCAACTCATAGACCAAACTATGAATCTTCAATGTTATTTCCATCTGAACATATGGATATGGAAGCTGGAAGCCCCCCAGAGACACACAGACAGGCATCTTAGAGCTTTTGTAAGAAAACGCCTCTGAAATACTAAATGGAATGAAAATATTAAGTAGAATGGATTTGTAACAAATGTCAAGAGCCATCACAGAGCACAATAACTCCTTATCTCTAGAAAATAAAATGGATGCACTTGGGACACATGCTGAGAATGAGGACAAACATCTGCCAAGTTAGACACATCATGGGGCAACTGGAAGAATATGTTGAAAAGACTTAGCGTAGGAGTCCGCCACACACTGCTCAGAGGACATACAAGAGCAGCCCGAGGCTGGACATGCACAACAGTGTGGCCTGCAGCCCCTGAAGCTTGATGAAGGGCACAGTCTGAGTGAAGACTCTTACAAAAAATCTATCAATTGATCAATCCATCTAGCTACTCATCTATCTCGTGGCACAAGACAACACAATCTACCATACAGGACCTGGTAGTTAAGATAACTATTTAGCAAGCCATTCCCATTCTGTCTCTCACTGGTCATGAATGACTACATCATCTTTGGCTATTATGTTGCTGATAGCAAGCATGGCTTCTTGTATGGTTGTGAGCTATGCCTTAACAAAAGATTCCTAAGGTTTCAAGGGCAGTACCTAGAAAAATTACAGATTTTTTTTTTAAGTGAAAGAGTCTTGAAATTGCCTTCCACTGAGCTTCCTGTCCTATGTAAAGCAGTTTCCTGACTGATATCCATGCAGACATATAAATCCAGGCTAGCTGAACGCAAGGTATATAAAGCACAAGGAACTCTGCTGTGCACAGAATGTGACGGGTGGGATCTTGACGGATTTAAACTGTCACTATCGATCAAAGCTAGTGAAAAGGCTGCCTTCCAGGTGGCACAAGCAAGCTCTACTTGGAAATCCTCTCCTAGCAGAGCTTCTTGTCATGTGGGAAAATATTTTTTTTCCTTTTCAATCTGGATGGCAGGCTATTCCAGATGTTGTGAGCAATCCACCATATTGGACTAAAGCACAAGCAGCATGAGGTAGTTCATATGCAGAGGAGAACAAGAGGAAAAATAATGCATTACTGGAACAGCTCTGGCCACTTCCGGAAGAACACCAGTAATCTAATGAAAATACTGACATTTATGGGAATCCACAGACAGAGTTAGACATAGCTGTGGTCTCTGCTACTGTATCACTTTTCATAATGCTTAATTTCTGTTTACCTTCCAAAACAAACTACTGCAACTAATATGTTTGTAATAACAAAGGAGGAGACAGACAAGTTCAAGTAAAGAATAGTCTACAAAATTCACACTTTTCCCAGATGGAATGCCTAATTAGGTTCATAGTTTTTTTTTTTTTTTTTTTTTTTTTTTTCCCCTGTCCCTGATCTGAAGGAAAAGCTGGGAAAAATGAACAGGAACCCTGACTATCTCTGGTATAACTTCATTAAAAATGATGTACTTGAACAAGGGATTAATTGTGCTTTGCTAATCATGCAATTACCAGCTAAATATTCAGAACTTTATCATTCATATATAAAAATACACATATACATACATACACATATACATATGAGAGTGTCATATGAGAATATGACACACTGGTTATTCTTGAGGCAGAGATCGTGAATGGTGCCCTGAATGAGCCTGATAATTGGTATCCTGGGGACAATCTCCTCAGCTCTTGTGGGCTGTCATTGCCCTGGTGCTGACAGAGCACAGACAAGCCTGGGAGGAAGAGGGAGACAGCTTTCTCGGTGAAAGTTATGTGACTATTTTGCAACTGAAAACTGTCCCAAATCGGAGGGGTTATCCTCCAGGAAGAATGCATTTGCACTATGAAAAATGCCATCCCGAAGGCAAGAATGCTCTGCTGCTTTGCGAGAGTGACTCAGGCTGATCTGTATTTCAAGAAAGCCTGTCCCACACATGATTGTCTCTTATCCCTTAATCTCACCAAAAAACCCCTTATTTTTGTATGTTCTCTTAATTACTCAACAAGGAAGGTCTTCCTAAGCATGTTGCAGTGTTCAGCAATTCAGTTTATTATGCTCTATAAACAAAACATTAAAAACATTTTAAAAAGTTACCTTATTTAATCTACTGGTGGTGAAGACATCTTCATCTTTGTCTCTACAATGCTTAAAAGTCTGGTTGTTACTGCAGTGATAAATATATGCTGCACTCTCATCAAAGGCTCTTGTAGCTTATCATCTCCCCAGTCACACTCAACCAGCACAATGTTTTTCTGTGATACTACTAAAGAGGTGATTTCTTAAAGATAATCATGACATGGATCTTCCAGTAATGAAAGTAATGCTTATTACTTCTGGACCAAAAAAATGACCAGGAGAACACCCTTTAAAGACAAGACGTTCTCATCTCTTTGTCCAAAAAAGTGGTATACCATTTCAGTAGAACTTTGTAAATCATGTGTTTCAGCTTATTCCTTAAAAGTATTGCTTTTTTTCCAAACAAGTGACCAAGTAAGTTAATAAAAACAGTCAAACCCAAGCCAAACAGTGAAGATTTCCTTAACTAAAAATTGAAGGATCCAAAAGGAACTTGGCATTCCTGGTAACACTTTGCATTGCTAAAAGAGGTTAACTGACAGGCAAAACTATCGTGAAGCAGAAATGCATTTCTTTCTATCAACATTTCTTTCGAATTTTAAATTACAGGGTGTGCACCAAAGATTTCTCCAGGTTTAGTACAGAGCACAAAGGGAAATATTGACTTTGGAAATGTAACTCTCTCACTATAGTAAATATTGCTTTATACAGCATATTCACTGTTGTCTGACGTCAGCCATTGTTTAAAGACTACTTTGCAATGCTGACAAATACTACATTTCCCCTTCTAAACAAACTTGTCTGCTCTTTGCAGATCTTAGGCACTTAGTCTTGCGGTCACAATTAAAGCTACCACCTAGACACTGGGATCAATCTCTCATTCTACAAGCAGGCGAGCTAAATGTTCAGATAAAAACTGCTGTAAACTAGGCCAACAATGTTTAGATTCAGGAAAAAACCAAGCTATTTTGATGCAGTCAACTTCAAGAAAAAGGAAAGTAGAAAATATGTATTTATCCTTTTATCAATTTTGAGGAAGGAATTTGATTTAAAGAGCTTTATAAATGTAGCAGAGATGCTAAAAAGGTACTGCATTTGTGATACAACAGCTTTAAAGGAATTGTGATAGCACTTTAAATCAAAAGATTTTATACCATTCTACATGAAACCTTTACTGAAAGAATACAGCACTATGAGGATTTTATAACTGCAAAGGGATTCAAATTAAACATTCATAAACCCAAAATATCTCCACACCTTCTCCTGACTTGTGTTGAGTTGTGTTTGAATGACTAACGCTGTGCACAGTTAAAGACACTAGGATTTATTTAGGTGTTCCGCTCCGAGGCAGGAATCTCTGAGTCTGGAAAGCATTTAGGTCTCACAAAAGGATATGAGAAAACATTCCTGACAAAGCCTCTATGCTCCCACTTGATTTTAATTTTGAAATCACATATTGCAAGCTGCTGCGCTCTCCGAGCAAGCCTTGGAGGGCGAGCGGTGCACGCACCCATTCTTGGCTTTCTCTCCCTCTTGCTGGGCTGCAGAAGGCCCCGTCTGCCTCACGAGCACCTCTCACACCACACTGCATATCTGGAAAATCACTAACAGGCAAATATAAGGAGAATCTGTTTCTTAAATCTGTTTTTGAAACTTCCTGTGATACATTTTTTTTTTTTCAGAGTTTATCCCATGACCAATTTGGGATGTTAATGATTTGCATTTTGGAAACCGATCTTGCTGGTTATTTATGTGCTGTATCTCTATTTCAGTTATGCATTCAGCAGCTGGGATCCATATGGAAATTTTAGTCATTTCAACTCAGTGAAAACTTCTGCAGATAACGGGTAGGAAATATGATCTTTTGCCTATTTGGGTTCCTAATCATATCATTTTGAAAGAGAAGTATACATGGAACAGGATTTCATTAGATTATAATCTAGTATATAAATTTCAACCAGCAAGCATACATACAAATGTTTCATTTTAGTATTGTGAGCAGGAATTAATGGAACTGAAGGCTGGACCAGAGGCCTGGAGGAACTTGACTTGAACAAGGTCCTCTTCCTATAGGAACTTCCTTCTCTTCCACTTTCTTTCTTCCCTCAGAATCCGTCCTGCTTTGGAAGTGGTTCATGAAGAGCCCTGCAATCTCCAGGACTGATACATGTGGATGCAGAAATGAGGCTCCGTTTGCTTGTAATACCTAAGCTAAAATACACTGGCAGCTTTATTTTGGTGGCAAATAATACAGTGATCAGCTGTATGTACAGTCTAATTAAGGTGACCAAGATCCTACGGAGACCTGAAGATCCAAGCCACCCACCAAACAAGCATCCCACCACAAACACAGACCCAGACCTGCTATCTAGACAGAGAAGGCAGTATGGCAGCGTTGACCTTGACTAATTACAAGGATCCCAAAAGCACATCGGATGTACTACGCGACGGGGAAGGGAGCAAATAAATAAACCTTATACCGGAAAGCTAATCATCCTTGGAAAGATACAACAAGAGATAGGAGGAAAGGAGACAGATAATATGAGAGACAGGAAGAAAAAGATTTAGACATACAAGACCCTGAGGTAATTTAGTGATCATGTCTTTGGTGGGAAGGGAGGAAATGTGTATATTTTTACTGATTCGGTAAGGCTAAAATTCAGTTCCGTAAGAAGGGCCAACACGGGGTATGCATACGGGCTTTAGTAAAACGTAAGTGCTTCTTAGGGTGTGAACTGCCCTGAGATGGATTTCACCCACATGAGTGAAGTTAAACACAGGACCTTTCTGTAAGTATCAACATGGAACACTGCAGCAAGCTAAACCAAACAGACATTGGAAGAAATATATATATATATATATTTATATAAATGTATGTATATTTCCATTCTAGAGTCATTTAATCTGAGATATCATAAGGTTTATTTCTTGTAGAGCTGGAATATTTTATTTCAATTAAATATCCAGGCTCTTCCAGCCCCACTGTAACCTTCAAATCCAATTTTAGATGGCGTTATCAGGACAACGGGATCCCATGCCTTCCTGACCTAAGGGTTTGGTCAGCAGAAGATGCAGGGGATAATAAGATGTGAAGCAGACTCTGTTTGATTTTCCTTTTACCTCAGGAATGTAAATGAATTTCAGTTTCCAGCAACGTATCAAACATCTGTATGTTCCACTTCCTCGAGAAGCTGACAAAATAAATTCAGCAGTAAAAGCAAGAAGAAAATGAGTCTGACAGATTCATTCTCGTCTGGGCATCCTTTCATGACTTACTCTTTGCCAAGCCATGATTGCAAAAACAATTCCTTACACCCTTGAATAAATGCCATAGAGCTGTTCCAACAAGTACAACCAGATAAGTTGACATGGGGGTGCTGTATTTAATATAGCTGCTAGTTGTGTGCAGAAGAGTGCGGCACAAATACCACCATGACAAGTCCAAGGCAGCACTGGAGTTGGCAGGAAAAGCAATTACAGAGCTGCAGTGAGGCAGTGGAAAGAGAATGATGGAGAACTTGAAAATTTAAAATATATATATATACATGCTAGAATTTCAATCGAATAACCATCTCCCACCTGCTATGCCCCATAGAAGAGGAATGAATTGTGCAATACCTCCTCAGTGAGACAGGAGGAATATGAAAACTATAACCTAATGTTACAAAACTTTAGACGACATGTGGAAAATACATGTATTAGTAAAGAACATAGCTAGGTTTGTTGGTTTCAAATGTAAAGAAAATGAACAGCTTTATTAAAACTGTACAACAAGCAAAGCTTTAGGCCAGTTTACCACAAACAGACGTTAGATGCTGCCAATACAAAACCTGTAACATCCTCACATATCCCACATTTTAAAACCATTAAGTTCTTCTGAAAAATGCAAGTCTGAAGATGCTGAACTTTCTTAACAACAGTGCTTCAGTAACAAATGTATTATTTCCCAAATACTTCTGCTTTCAGAAGCAGGGACTACTGAATATAAATGGGCAAAGGTTTTCATTTGGCACCCCAAGCCAGGCTTGTGCTCACACACCAGTCATCCTCGCTTGCCCTGGCCCATGGCAATCTTCCTTCTGTTTTGCCCGCAACATCAGGGCTCCTCCAAGGCACTACATATACCACTGTCCTGCTCCTAGCAGCAAACTGAGCTGGTGGGGTGCCCCAGAAGCACTTTTCTTCCCAATGCTGCTATACCACTGGGCTGGGTGTCTAGTTCTTCAGAGTTGGCTAAGGAAGAACCAGAAAGAAGAGAGACTTGACCAGTTTCATGCTCACAGAGACCATCAAACCAAAGACACATGGAGCCAAGAAGAAGAATCCCAAGAAAGAAGGGAGTTTTACCATGTGTTACCACCCTGATATCACTGAATAGTTAGCTATTTCAAAACCAGAAATTTTCTGACTAAGAAAGGGAAAGACTCTGGCAAATCAAAAAATCTGACCTAATAGAAGCTTATTAGGCAAATTTTATATCATCATTAAGACAAGCAGGTCACATGCCAGCCCTGGTGAGTGATACACCCCTAGGAATGAGCTAGGACTCTTAAGATGCAAAATTACTTTTGCTGTGGCAACTGTCCCAGCTCCCATGCCTAGTCTGTGCATGCACGAGCGCGTATTCACAGCACAGTCTTGAAGGCACAGAAGTCCCATGGAGCGATCTTGGCTGCTGGTTCGGATCATCATCTTCTCACTACCACAGTTGACTCCACTAGTCCAATGAGGAGAAACCCAAGAGCTGGAGGGCAAGCGACCATGAGGAGCCAGCCTCTCCAGCAATGCCAGTTTGCCATGTCCTGCCTCAGCCAGACCTGCCTTCTCTGGGGGAACACTGGGGTCTGGGTTTCCCATAAGAAGAAATGCCCAGGTCTGAACCACCACCTCAGAGGGGAAATTGGCTGCTGCAATGATACCCTTCTGAAGGTTTGCCTTTGACTTCATCAAGTCCAGTTTCCAAGACCAGCATCACAGAGTATTTGGATACCTGAATGTAAGTAAGTGGCTGCTGTGAAATTTTGAAACCAGAGGTTTTCTGGATTTGCTTAAAACTCCATGTTCTTCTCACCATGTCAGAAGAGTATAAGGCAAATAACATTACTGTCACTAACAGTATGTGTTTTTTAACACATATTTGCATACAGCAGAATCTGATGTTTGTGATGCACTGGTTTTCTTGGACTACAAAATGTAAGTAAGTCTTTCATAAGCACAAATTTGAAGAAACACAATGGTTAAAATGAAACAGGCAATGATATTCTTGATCTGGAAGAACCAACTCTGGGTGTATACTACTTCATCACGGCGTATTCTACCTAAACAGAAAATGAGGTGTTTTCACACCCTCAGGTTCTGCCAGAACAGTATTTTTCCCTTCAGGGTAACTTTAAATGGTCTTTCCACCTGACTTTTAAAGGGCCCAAGTGGTAATACTTCTCCTTAGCATATTATTCCAGAGCTTCATAATTTTCATCACTTGAAAGCTGTTCTCAGAAGTCAATCCACATCTTACTTCATCTAAGTTTTCAGAATGTATGCAGAGATTTAGGAGGAGGGATCTTAAGTCCTGATGTAAAGAGAATATTGTGGAAAAAAAATGGGACTATGATAGAGAAGGAAGTTGCTGCTGCTTTGATCATGGGGCAGAATGAGGACAATAAGGATACAAAATCTGCGACACTCAACAACTCCAGTTCGGGATTTTCATTGTTCTATACCTTACCTAATTAAGGAAGACAAGGTATCCTGCACAAATTTTATCACAGGAAAAGCTTCTTGCCTTTCAGAGTCTTTCTAGAAATATCCACCCTTGTTAGAGCACCTGTGTTTTAACCTGCATATTAGTTTATTTGTTCAGGTGGCAAGTCTGCCAAACACAATGCATTTCATCACGCTTTCCTGCAGACAGAGGAGGGAAGGGAAGGGAGCAGATGATGTTCATGCTGATTTGCAGTTCGGTCCATAAATCATTTTGTCATCTAGGATGCACATGATGAGAGCAAGAGACACATCAAAGCAGTAAGCCAAATCATTCAACAAAGCTCAACTTATTCTCTTATTTAGCCGCAAGCATCCCTGTGATTTGCTCCAAGTTCACTGATCAATTTATTAATCTAGGTAAGAAGGGAGTATTACTGCCCTATTTCTTTGACAGAATGGAGAATTTGCATGATCCACTGTGTTATGTAATTCTTTTGTTTTGGTGCATGTGGAAAGGAGGTCCAGCAGCACTGAAGCTAATGGTGCAAATAAATAAATAAATAAATAAATAAATAAAAATACAGTTGCTCTATTAGACTATAAGGAGCATTTGCCTATGACGTGAATGTGAATGAACTACCTGTGAATGAGGAGCCTAATGCTGGTAGGACTCATGGTCTGGCTTAGCTGTGCATTCCCCTGCAAGGGTCTTTTTTTTCCCTAGTGTGCACATGCCATTCTGTTTGCAATGAAATATGTAATGACTGGCTTTGCACAGCTCTGAATATAGGCTTTTGCAGAGGGTTATGCATGGAAAACTAGCCTCCTTCCCTAATTTTACCAAAGCCAGTTCTTAGTACAAAGTTGCTACCTGGAAAATGGTATCTGGAGTGTAATTTCCAGCAAAAGGAGTTGCCTTATGCATCTTGTGACCACTTCTGTTCTGCAACTCACGGGCTTATAGAAGAAAAGACCTTAGGTTCATATATTACAGGTTCCTGCTTAAGTGAGTTTAATCAGGGTACTCAGATATACTACTACTTGGCAAAGCCAGTATGTGAACATAAGAGACAAGTAAATCGCTGTTGAAAACATTGCGATTCAGCAGGTGATTTTAGCCTGGGTTAGATCTAGAGGTGGCATTTATGCACTGAGGAGGGCACCTGGAAGGCCCTTGCCCGGCCAGGCACGGCAGTGGTTTGTGCTGTAGCCAGGCAAGGCGGCGAGACGTGATGCTGAAGCCCTGGCACATGCCTGCAGCCCTGCCAGGCAACACGACCTTGCTGCTGCCTGCCAACCCCGAGTTCATGCAGGAAATCATTAAATTAGAGCCAAACATATTGCTGCAAAAAAAGGAAGGACCAGGAAGGGCAGCTGAATGGTTGCCAGACAGGTTTGAACCATAGGCTATTCAGCATCAGATAAATACTTCTGTTCTGTGCTGGATAAATGTCATAATAAAAGATTGCACCGTTAAAATGGAAATACATACCAAGTTTATAGTCTCTGCAGTGGGGAGAGGATGCCTACCAAAAGATCTCCATGCACCCATGCTTAGGATGAGCTAAAAAGTAGGTGCTGAATCTCAGCATAACCCCACGATCATCTTCCTCTAGACTCCGGTATAGATGATCCAGTCAGTTAATGCAAAGCAGCCAACATCGCAGGGATGAAGAAGAAAACCACTGGGTAGCATAAAGTCATAAAGTCAGTTTGCTGAACACATTTGCCTCAATATCACTTAATCTCACCTGCATACACAATCTCTTTTTGCACGGGCAGTTCCATAGCATGGAGTTTGCAAAACTGAAAGACTAGTGGAATAAAAGAAAAAAGAAAAAAGCCTTTCTGCAAGGTAATTTGAACTCCGAAGTGAATTTGGATTTAATGACATTTGCAGGCCAGTTGTGTTCATTTTCCCTGTGCATTTCAGCACTCCCACCTTCTTAATGAGAGTACGTATGGAAAGTGAATTTCAGGTAATGGCTCACTTTGGGCATTATAGTTGATTTTTATGCCTGCCCTTTGCAAATCTCATTATACTGATTAACTAGATAGATGGCAGAAGAACAAAAGTTTCCCATGAGACAAAACCTGGTCTGGTGAAATCAATGAAAGTTTTGCCAGTGGCCGGGATTTCAGCCCATTATTTGTAATGCAGCAAATAAGAGACTTGCAAATTTCTAGTATCCATCTGCAAAAATAAGATTTCCTTTCAGAGGAAATTAAACAGTAGTGGGATAATGAGTACATCTGACTCCTCTACAATTTGCAAAGAGGAAAAACAAGAGTAATTGTTTATTGTAGTATGAGTTATTGACTCAGGCTAGAATTCCAAAACAGAATTATTTTGCCTGCTTTATAGAGTATTTGAATGAATTAAACCTATTCTAGAGACCTGGCCCTCAGAGTCAATCTAAAATTCCTAGGATATGTAACTTAAACTACGGCTCTTTTTGAAGTTTGTAAAGTTGGCAATGGGGAAAAAAAAAGAAAGAAAGAAAGAAAGAAAAACATTGCTTTCTTCTCATGTCAGTTTTTAAAATCCCCGAAAAAAAAAAAAAAAAAAAAAAAGTGAGGAATTGGCGTGTTATTACGACACAAAATTCCAAACTGACATTTAGGGTAAATGTGAAGTATTTGAGGTTCCAGAGGAATGGAGGTTGTGGAGAGGGGAAGAAAGTTTGCCTATTCCTTCTGTTTTATTACTATCACTAAAAGAAGGAGAAAATTAGAATAACTGTTTTTTTTTCCTTTCTATTTCTAGATCAAGTTTAATCCTGGATTAGACTTGGAACAGGTTTTGAGGTTATCTTATCCTAAATACTCCAACTAAGATTATCTTACCCTAAAAACTCAAACCAATTTCCTCTGATAAGGTGTTTCCTGTATACTGGGGTGTGTTTCAGACCTATTTCTTTGTACAGTCAATGGATTAAAAATAAATAATGTAGAACTTACAGAAAATACCTGGTCATTTAGTCACCAGTGACTTGCTTGGGTGCGATAAGTAACTACTAGAAGGCTTACGGTTTTCTCAGAGAAGCCTGTGCCTGTGCAGAAAGTAGCAGTACATCTGAAACTATGAAACTATTGAGCTATTTTTCATATAGAATTACTGTGCTAAGATTGGGCCTCATTTGCCAACAGCCACAAACCTAGTGGCTCATAGATTCTTTCTGATCCCGTGGGGTGTAGACCAAGAACTGACACTAGGCATGCGAACACGAACAGGTCTGTGCAAACATCTTCTTCAATCCCCGTCCCTTTCGTGGCATCGAGAAGCTGCGTTGCTGCCCCAGTAGTGCCCCTCGCCATGCAGGGTTGATGGAGCCCGTGCCAGTTTTGTTAATAAAAGGCCTCAAATAGCAGCCTTTAGAAGAGTATGTACTTCCTAATTATATTTCAAGGCCTTGGACAACATGACCAAAAATCAGTATTGACTATAAACAGAGATTTCAGGTAGACTGCTCAATCTTTTTTTTTTTTCCCCAAAAAGCTATGTTTTTGAGCCAGGAAGAATGACAGTATGAAAAAACAAATACTCAAAAGCAGATGGCATCCATCTACACAGTATGGAGTTGCTGGGCCAAATTGCCCTCTCCAGGCTTTGTAACTCAGTGCTGCTTCCTAAAGTAGGGAAACAACATGGGCAACCTAGGCGCTTAGCACAGAAGTGCAATTCCTCATTTTATAATCTCTTTACTTTATTGGCTCTAGGGAGAAGGGGAATTATTCAGAGAGGAATTGTGTAAGTGCTGTCTTTGTCAAACATGTGCAAAATGAGAAATAAACATTTAAAACAGCTGAAGGGCAAAGAAGGCACTGCCAAAAAATGCTTGTTGGAAAGAAGAAAATTAAATTTAAACCAAGTGCTACTAGTATTGCAAAAGAACAAGAAACAGAACCTTCTTCTATATACAGCACAGGGGCCACAAGTTAAAACCGGGGAAAGGAGAGGAAGAAAGTGCCAGACCTGACAGAGGAAATAGCACCGGAGATGCTCTTTTGCCTTGCAATTATGTACTTTGACACCCCCTTGCACGCTCCGTCCCAGAAGCCTCATGCTGTTCCACCCAAAATACGAATACAAATGAACATTTGCAAAACGGAGTCTTACTAGAACAGAACTGCCTGGCTCTGCTTTGTGCCAGGGGGACAGCCCAAACGTGAAGAAGCACAAGAATGAAAACTTATCTTCTATGTTGCTAGCAAATTTTAGAGCCAAAAAATGAAACAGCAAGGTCTGAGAGATAAACAGCAAGACTACAAAATAATTGCAGCACAACCTATTTTCTTCTGCAGGTCCCTGTATGTGTAGCTGAAGGGTGTATTTTCACAAATGCCTTCTGGAGGTATCTCCATAATTGGGCACATGCCAAAATCACTGGCCTGTGCCTTAAATTTTTGTCACGTGCGCAATGGACATGGACATGCTGCCTGCACTTTCACAATGGCCAGCTGACCTGAAAGTCAGATTGGCCAGTCTTTGCAAATCATATACAACTGCTTTTGCCCTTGCAAGTCAGTCTGGAAAGGTAGGCATTCAGGGACTGCAGAAAGTTTTTTGAGAAGATTAGGGTAGCTGTTGGAAAAAGAGCAGGAATCTCTGGAAGATGTTCAGTGGTATGGTGCCAGCAGAGCTCGCTTAAAGCCTGAGGTAATAACAACCATCTGTCTAAGTCATTTTCAGTGTTGTCAAGCACTGTAATTGTAGGTAATTTTGTGCCTGAGTGTTTGATTACCTCAAGACTTCAGAAGCCAGTTTTACACCTTTTACAGGACTAAGTTCACAGATTCTTTAAGATGGAGGTCACTTTGAGCAAAACTCTTATGTAGGATATGTTGGACTTCTTGGTTTTTTTTTTTTTTTTTTTTTTTTTTTTTTTTTAATAAAAGGGCATTAAACTGAATTTTTATGTTAAGTTAAAGGACAGTGGCACCGTTTACTAATGGCTTGATTTCAAAATGGATTATAAATAAATGAGAGGGGGAATGAAGGTCACCACTGTTTAGAGGCCAGAAGTTTGTACAGGTAGATCTTTACCCTAAGTCATGAGGAATGGGACTGACCCTGGATCCCTTTCCCTCTATGCAGATCCAATGAAGCTTCACGGTAAATGGTGTGTGGGCATGAGCTACAAAGAGTACATCTCTTGGGAAGAGACATCTGCACTTGCTTTATGGCCTAAAACTTGCTCATCCCATCTGATTTTTTTTCTTTCTATACTACTTCTGGGGATAGAGAATAGCCAAGATCTATTTTGTCCTGCCAGTCTTTTTGTTATGATTACAAAATATCATAATATCTTGGTCAGGGGAAAGAACAGGGTGTTTAATTTCTCTCTCTCATTCTTTATGGAGATGGGTCAGAGCCATGAAGTTTGGATTCAGACCCAGCACTGAACATTTTCAGAGCTGAGGGTTGTTTAGATGTGGGCTTCCGGCTCAGGACTCTCTTAATGCTTTATACTATGCATTGCTAGACACATTTCAGATTTTGCAAAATGACTAAGATATAAATCTAGGTTCAATATTCATGATGAGAAACTGGGAGAAGACATCTCCAAACACCATCTTTTTAATCTAGAGAGTGGAGTTCAGCTCTTGCGTGTCATCTTTGCCTTTGTGTATGCTTTCAACAAAGGTTTGACAACTAAACCTTTGCTAATTAAAATACTTGCGGGGGAAGGGAGGGGAAGAAGAATTATGAACTAAAAAAAAAAAAAAAAGTTATTTCCAACTGCAAAACAGACATAAGATTTTAAGGGACCAGGTTATTCCACAGGCACTGGGAAAGGCCTCTGTCTTCTGAACTTCTGGGCTCAAGCAGGAAGACGAGGGGACGAAGAAGCCGGAGAAATGGAGAGGCTACGGCGAGGAATGAAGAGCAGGAGGCAGCTCTCCTCTCCGTGACAAACCACCCCTGGGATAGTGATCAGCAGTTCAGCTGCTGCTTGCTTTGGCAGAAGCCAGGAGGGAAAGGGAGCCTTTCAAGAGAAAAGTTGCAGAGAAGGAGCTGCATCCTTCTTGCTAGGGAGGATCTGCTCCAGGACCGCCACCTGCGTCAAGCTGAAGGAAGGGAGGATGTCCACATTCCCTGACTCATAGAGTGGGGTAGGGGCTTGGACTGAGGGCAAGCTGGGAGGAGGAAAAAAAAAAAAAAAAAACAGGCTTTCAAAAGCTATGAATAAAAAGGGAAGATGTTTCTTCTTCCAGGATAAGGTGTAGCCAAAGAGGTAAGGGATGCCACACTGCAGGAAGACAGAAAGACCCAAGGAAGGGGGGTGGGCAATACAGTAAAGAGTGGAGGAAGGAACAGAATCAAAAGGAGAACTGAAATGAGGAAAAAAAATGCCTGTAGACAGAGGTAGGTAAAGGGAATGACCCTTGTAAAAAAGGAATGAAAAACTAAGAAATAAACGGAAGGGAATATTGTAAGGAAAAGGTATTGTGTGGCCAGTGCTGCCATGGAGGGGTGAGAGCACATTGGCTAAGGTAGAAGAGAGATCCCAGGAGAGATTCCAAGACTCCCCAGGGATCAGTCCCACAGAAGAGCTTCTGCAGCATCGCCTCAATGTCTTAGCATTGCAAGAAAAATATGGAAATCAGACTGTGTCAGGCATTTACACATTGCAAAAGTTTTTATGTTAATAAAATATACGTACATTTCAACCTCATTAAATGGCAAACTGGTAGTATAAATGCAGATATTCAGGAGAACATCAGGACAGGCATTGGGAACAGTCTGGTGTGAGGGAGGCACTATCCCTTCACAGCTCTAGTTTTGGGAGCAGCACTCTATATCCAATTGTAAACTAAGCTACCCAAGTTTTGTCCCTTTACTAATACATGTCATATAATGAGGAAACAAGAATTATACAATCCGCCTCTGGCTTCTGTAGCTAAGCAAAACACTGCACAGGCTTATTGCAACAAACTAAAGAATTCCTTAGTAACCTGGAATGCAAATTAAATGAGATGGTTTCCCCTTTCTGATGATAGATGTTTTGCATGAACAAAAAAATCCACCATTTGAACACATGATTATGTGGAATAACTCACTGAGCCATATTTAGTATGTTTTAAGATGGCTGTAGTATCTCATTCAGACACTTAAAACCAAGACATAAGCTCATATTTTTCCCCCCCCTTTTTTTTCCCTGAAATGAATGGATATATTACTATCTAGAGGTATGTAAATCCATACAAATTTATGACTATGTTCTAATTTAGTTTATTTGTTGATTTATCCATTCCACGTCTTTAAAGAAATAGAGCTAAAAGCTCTTCAAAAGCTGTGTTTGTGCTGGGGGAATACAGCTACAGACTCACATTATATACCCAGAACTGAGCTCCCTGGACTTCTGACACAAAAGTCACCTTCTTGTTTTAAAGCCCCTATGCACTAATCAGCCCTGCCTAATTCTGACAGCAAATGCAATGCCTGGCAGATTAGCACAACAGCACATTTTGTCCGCACACACAAAACGAACATCAGCTTTTAAGTCTCTGCACTCCATAGCTTTACTCAGGGAGCTGGGTTTAGGAAGAAGAGGTAGGTAATTTTCAGACATCCTCACTGGTGCAGGGTGCAGTATTGCTGCTCTGCTGGCCCTGCCAGGCTCCTGGGACCTTGCATCTGTGGGAGATGGGACTTGAGAGCCTTTTCTTCCAGCTCTCATCACATCACCCAGGGGATCAGGCAGCAGCGTATCATCTCAGCTGCCTCATTCCTTCCTGACTTCCTTACTGACTTCCTTCCCTCTCTCTGCAGGGACCTGGGACCTGATACACATTCACTGACGTCAATGGGAGTCTGATCAAAAGCACCTGAATCAGACTGCAGAGGCATTGCCACAAAGAACTATTTATGGCAAATTGATGCGGCTTCAGGGACACATTCTGACTTTGAAAAGAAACACAAATCTGATTTTAAATGTCAGGTGCAGCAATCTTCTGCTCAGGTCCTGTTCCAGGAGATCATTGAGTACTTACTTAACTTTAAGCATCTCGTTAAATTCTATGCTGTCCAGCATGAGACTAAAATGAGAGCATTACACAAGTTCACAAGTCCTTGGTTTAAGTACATAATTAAAGGTAAGCATGTGGCTAAGTGTTTTGCTGAATAGGGAAGAAATTACTTGCATGCTCAGATGCTGTGCTGAACCACAGAGACAGGGTCTGCTTTGTATGCACCACGAGGAGGGAGCACAGGAAGCCTCTACATGGGCTGGAGGGTGAAGAGAGCACGAGACTGAGCAAGTCTCTGAGGAGCAACCGGTGGAATTGGTGAAATCTGTGGGACCTCAAGACCTGCTGCTGAGACATTAGCAACCGGAACGAGGAAAATCTGTGTCTTCCTCATCAGTCTCAATGACTTCTGCAGGTTTTCCTTGCCTCTCCGTGACCTTTCTAGAGCGGTATTGCAGGGATGCTATGGCAAGGCAAGCGTGGTCCAATGCAGAGGTTCTGTGAAGAAAAATGATAGGAAAAGAAAACAAGATGGAAAAGAGTCTGTGATATTTTCTGAGAGCTTGTAGGCTCTTAGAAGAGCTTCTAAGACTTGTAGCTATTTCATTCCTGCTGCAAGCTGGGCAGAAAGAAGAGTCACAGTGCTTTAGATATAAGGGTACACCCCAGATTTGAGACTGTTTCTTGAGCTTTAGCAAATTACTGCTCAGAAAAGGAAGAGCACTGCAGCTGGATGGTAACTGCATCAGGAAATAAGCCTGTGGGGATGTGGCAGCTGTTCATAACTGGAGTACCAGTGCCATCTGCTGACATGCCTGCTCCTGGTCTTTTAAAGCAAGTGGTGCTCCACTACAGGCTTGCCAGTCATGAATAGTGCTGAACTAGACCCCACAATCTGTATCAATGAGATAACTGTGCTTTCATTTAGACACACCATGCTGGACTTCAGAAAGGAATCCACACTCACCTGCGAATGGGAGAGCTGCCCAGCTCCCCCGGCTGCTCCGCAGGGGCAGGCATGGGATAGCGGCCGCGGGAGGGTGGTCACGGCACGAGGACATTGCAACATCACCCCACGCACCTTCCCCCACAGTGCTACTTTGGGGCTCATCTCTGCTTTTAAGAGATAAGAAAAATATGTCTATATTTGTGCTGTGCAATCAAATTTATTAGGCAGCTGTAGGGGCTGATACTTCCTTGCCTTTCACCACTTTGATTAATGCAGCTGGCATTTCTGATCTTGCTTTCACTACTAATATTTTGTCTTGAATGGGATGACTCTGTAGTCTCACCATTCATGTGCTTGAGTCAGATTTTACATCAAAGATGTCCTGGGTTTTATACTGTCAGAAGCAATTGTGTCCCACAAGAATGAAGTTTGCGATTATCCCAGGAGGAAACCTGTCAACTCAGCTGTATGTGGAAAAACTGCTGCCTACAAAAGCTTATATTGGACACCCTTTGGCAGATTGCCCTCAAAAAAAAAAAAAATCAGTGTTACCTACACAAAAGTCTCTTTTTTTTTCCTTCCCGAAAGCACTTGTGTGTTTGCTGACTTGGTTCATACAGCAAATTCAATTGAGAAGAAAGAGGGTAAGAAAATGCTTCATGTTTTTCATAAGCACTCATTCTTCAGGGAAAGGGAACCATACAGAAAAGCAATAAAGGAGGGGGTATACATATATGTATATATACATTAAAAAAAAAAAAAAGACAAGTTTTGGGATGGCACAGCGAGCCCATGCTGGGTTTGACGCCAGGGTGAGGGGCTCTGGCGCACTCTCACGGCTCCGCTCAGGCTGCCTGTTGCACCAGAACGTGCCATAAACTGCCTCCTCCACAAATGCCCTGAGTGCAAAGTGATTAGAAAATAATCACCGCGGTATTTTATCCCGAGGGTTGTGTGGCTGCAGTCCTGGCAGCATCTCCATCTTGCTGCAACGCTGGCATCGGTCTAGTCGCTTCTCTCCTGAGCTGCAGGTCAGGGAGTCGCAGCAGTTTCTTTCCAAGTATTTCTGAGCGTGTGGCACTTCCCACTCCTATAAATCAGCCCGGGTTTCAGCGGAGCCAACGCGGTCATCTAGGAATCTGAGTACCTCTCGCATCTCATTTGCTTAAAGAATCTTTTCCTTCTAGCTTTTTTTTTTTTTTTAAAGCATCCCAGAAGAAAATACTGCCCATGAGCATAACTGGCTAGTGCTGTTTAATATGACATCTACATAGCTTTGTAGTGAAGGAAGCATACTGAAATGCTGTGTCCCAGAAGTAAGACCTAAGGAGACAGGTTTTAGTTATGATTTAATGAAGCACTTAAGCAATAACTTAATACCCGCTGAGTTCAACGGGACCACAGTAGAAGCTCACAGTAAAGTATGTGCAGAAGTGTTTTACAGGCAGAATAGCAAGAAGTATGGGAACAGATGAAAAAAAAAGTGAGAGACAGATAAAAAGAAGAAAACTGAGAGCCGAAGTCAAAAGGTAAAGTAAGACAATTAGAAAATAATTATTTAGAAAATTCTACAATGGGAAAATTGTAAGTTGTCACAGTACTCAGAAGCACAGGTTCGTCCCTTGAAGTGCATGCCTCCTAGGCTTAATCTAATATCGCGGTATTTCATACAACTTCAAAAAAGTCTCTGCTCTGGAATGACAGGCCAGGGTACGCTTCTATTACTGGAAGCAGAATTTTAAGCGCTGAGTTTATCTTGTCAGTGTAGCTCAGCAGCGATGCGGGTCCGGAGGGGGTACAGCGACGGCTCCTTGCCAGTGAGCACCGGGATCAGGGTCTCCCGGGGAGAAGACTGTTTGGGACAGCGTGACTGTCTCAGCAGGCCTTTCTCCTGTGAGGCTTCATTTCTGCCACCTTTCAGTGCCGATGGCCGGGCTTTTGTTCTCCGATTCCAAAAAGGAGCTCGCTGGAGGTTGTTTGGGCCAAATCGGAAAGGCAGGTATGTACCTGCACAGCTCCCTGCCAGGCCAGCTCCACCCTGCAAATCGCGGAGCTCTGTTTATGCCGCATTCTTCCGTGGCTCCAGACAGCCACAATTTTAATTGGACCGACTGATTGTTTTTCTTACCCGCCTTCCCCCCCGCCGACATTTTTTTTCCTTCCATTTTATGATGCTAAGCTTGGCGCTGGAGACTGCAATTCAAATCACAATACCAAAATACACATCAGCTAGTATAATAAATGGCCATTCACCTGAAATCAGGCAACCTCCCATAAATAGTAAACCATATTAAACCCAGGCCCCTCCTTGCCTTGTTTTAGCCTAAACTCTTGCCCATACATCAAAGAGAGATTCCTCCTGTGAGGAAAAGTAACAGATCCAGGAGGGTGAGAGGAGAAAGACCCAGCTCTGCCCTGGGCTTTTAAAACTTATGATGCATTTTCCTCCTTGCAAAGTGTGTATCAGAGAGGAAAAACCTTGGTGAGCTGTGAAAAGGAAACCCTCGGAGTGGCAAAGGACTAATAGGAGACAAGTCTTCTTTTCTAAAGACTTGGCATCCCTGGCAGGGAGTGAATAAAAGCAGGGGAGAAAGGGACAGGCCACATTTAGGGTCCTTTGCCCTCTTGATAAATCACCTCCTGTAGTTTCCTCCACAACTCCTTTCCTCCACAACTCCTTTCCTCCCCTATGAACACAAGAGCAAGGAAAAGGAAGATTTTGAAAAACAAACAAAAAAATCCTCCCTTCCTTCCCCTGGATTTACTGTAACAGACACACACCACTGCCCAAGCAACTACATACAAAATGTACTTCAGTCTTCTTCCTTTTCTTTCGCCTTTTTGGTATCACTTACTACGAAGTTACTAAGCTACGCCTTGCTCCTCCAAGCAGTTTCTGCTGTTAGTGCAGTTAAGGTGCATGAATCACTGCCTATATCCATATATGTAAATGTAAGGCTCTGAAACACTAAGCCTTTAAAGCCTCGGTCCCTCAGGAGAGAGGCTGGGCCTTAATCCTGCTCTGGAAGGCACTCCCAAGACATTAGGTGTCTTATAACTAAGAAAGTTGACCTCAGGGAAAGTTGGGTTGGGTTTCAAACTAGATCTGTGCTTTTTTTAATTGGCTCAGATGAGGTGTGTATATATATAGGCAGGGAATAACCTGGAGCTGGCGTGAACTCCTTGCACCACGGTGAGCAAGTCTGGCAGTGATTGCGGGCACCGTTGAGCCAATATGCACTGCCCTGGTGTATTTGGTGGTTTCCTTCCAGTTGCCCTCATTCCTTTTGGCTTTGAAGGTAACTTATGAATTAGGGAGCTTGTGTTATGGTGCATAGCATTTCATGTATTCCTCTAGATCCCATCGGACCATTTCATAAAATACTCATATGTGGTCACTGACAGTCAGCAGAAGAAATTATTTTCAAATAGTCTGAACATTGGATATCACTAAAACGACCCCAAATTAATTTTATAGGGGGTTCTCATAGCTTTCATCCTACCTCTGCAGCGATACATACAATAGGAGATATCAAGTATTGTGTTACTTACTGAGGAAATGCTTTGGTTTGTACAGTATAGAGTCTAAAGGAAGAGTGCAAAATAATGTGCTAGACAAACCTTTAAAAGAATTTTTGTTTAAGGTAATTATCATCCCCATTTATGCCTATTAAATTACAAAGATTAATATTAAAGAACACACAAAAACTGCCAGAAGGCAACACCTGAACTGTGTATGTTTAACACCCGTGCTGTTTCTAAAGTAACTGCTCACTCATCTCCTTAAAGCTGCTGAGATAATTGGAACATTTTTGTGTGGAGTTCATTTGAAATGGAAGAAAGCAGGGATTTCCTGCTCCCTAGCCTGGGAACGCTGAGCGGACTTTGATCCCGTGTTTACATACCGTATCTCTGATAAGGTATTGCCGTACGATAAGATTTTGTTCACCTAAGCACAGCAGGATGTTTGCTATGGTTACAGCTGCTCCAGCTTTTCCATTTGGATTTTGCACACACACAATTGCGATAATTTTATAGAGTCAAAAAGAATTGTTGAAAATAATATTTTAAATATTATATTGCTGGGACAGACACATGCAATATAGTTCATAGCTCATAATATAGTTCATAGTTCATAATGGTAACAAGCAGTTACTATTATGGGAGGGGGAGTCTTTTCCTCATGTCACAAGCACATATTAGAAAATAAATCATATGAAAACAGATTAACCAGTTTGTATTGATCTTTGGTGGCTTAAGGATTACACTGATTTTAAAAAAATAGACTGAGAATAAAAAATGAGTCATACAGATAGTAAAATACTAAGATGCTTGGGGAGGAGCGGGGAGGGGAAGTTATACCCCTCTTCTGGAAAATCTCGTATTGGGCAATATAATACTTATCCACAGCATAAGCACACGACAGACAACCTGAAAACAATTCCTGCCTTTTTTTCCCCTCCATCCATTTCTCCAGTTTATAGATGATTTGCTCTCACAGCCAAACATTGCCAGTCCTCAGGCATGTCAGCAGCCATTTTGGTCTGTAAGACAGACCGTAAAAATCCACGTCCCAAAATGTTCCAAGCCTCCTAAAGCCAGTCCTGCTGGAAACCAATAATTTTGGCTGGTTCACAGACCCTGCCAATGAAATGTAAACTTTAGAAGAGCAGTAATTGATTTTTGAAGTGTTGTTAACAGCTGCTGCAAACCAAATTTAAGGAAAAAAATAATAAAAAGAGGGAAACTTGGCATCTTCTGTCCTTCCACTTGAGCTGGAAACCTCAGTTATGAAAACAGGACGGATAATAAATAGCTCCGTCCAACTTGCACGGGGACCAATATGATTAAAAAGATTAGCACATCACTCAGCATGTTCCTTTAGTTCTTGGCTAATGACAAATATCTTTGCATTCAGTTTTGTTAGGATGGCGTCTTATTTAATGCCAGAACCTTATATTCCGCTTGCATCTGTCAATGTAATCTGCCTACAGCATTTACTTCTGCTGAGCTCCTCACACCTCACATCACAGATACAGGAAGAACAGCTGGATTCCTCACAAATTTCTGTATGTGATAAGAAAACCTAGTCCATCTGTTATTTGCTTTAAAACTCTGGCCTTAGGATTTGGGTTCCATGCTTATTCTTTGGCATTGCTGTTTTATCAGTGCTCTCAGAGAGAGTGTGGGCAGGTTAGCAGCTTGCCATAGTGAGCTCTCATGCTGCCAAGCTCGGCCCCAGCTCTGCCCAAATGCTGTGGACGTTTAGATCTGGCACTTCAATAATTCTCTTTTTAAGAAATGAGCCAAAGGAGCTACGGCATGTAAAAAGAGGTGGTTAGTAGCATGGGGCAGGTGTGTTTGTGGAGAATAAATACATACTCTTAAGCCCCTCAACTCCATACCTGTGTAAAACCCAGGAATGTATGAGATGACTCCTCTGGAAGAAGAAAATAAACTACCAGTTTATTTGCAAGCTCATGCAAAAAGAAAGGCTCCTACATTGCTTCTATTGTGAGCAGCAATCTTGCCTATAACAGCAGTCACAGCTTTTGCCAGCAGTGACTAACTCCACATGCCAGAGACACAAAATGTACCTTCCTTATAGTCCCCTTTCCTATGATTTCTACTTGCAGATAGGAGAGGAAAAAAAAAAAAAAAAAAAAAAAAAAAGGGCACCTCTTGAATTGTTCATTTCAAAGCTGTCATCAGTTAGCAGCTTTTCTTCCTACCAGATGACCAGGCAGGGCTGAAATTACAGAGCCGCCACAGCAGCGGATGACACGCTTAGCCTTTGGGAGCGTGCAGGTATGTGACCTTCCTCCCAAGCATCCTCGCCGTCACCTTCCCGCCCCCTCCCTGGGGCTCATTCCAGCCTGCTCACAAATCAGAGGTAACCGACAGCAGCAGATCAGACCACATAAATCACCAGCGAGCAGGCAAAGTGCCGCAGCGGTGCAGGGCAGGGCTGCGTGGCGGCGTGTGAACGCGAGGTCATGGGCATGAGGGCTGCTGGCCGCCTCTCTGCCTGAGCAGCAGCTGTGTTTGCAGGGGTAAGGAGTCATCCTTGGCACTGGGGACAGAGCAGCACCTTTAGGAAGCCGATCTCAGTGGTCCCTGAGATCCTGAGGCTTTACAGGCCCATCCTCTCTGAAAAGTAAGGCCTCTTCTATCACCATGCTTGAACACGGATGCGTCAATCTGCATACATTGATTTATAACTCTGAGTCAAATCCCGCCATGTGTTCCCAAAGTATAACAAGCTTAAATTATTCCATTTCTTCTTCTGACCTGTACAACTCTGTTTTAAGAGGCTGAATATTGTTTACAATGGATTCTCAACCACTGACTCTCCGGCAATTGAAAACTGTACTAGTGGACTCCACAGTATCCACTAGCGACAGTAGGTCACACAGTATAACGATAACAGCCTAATTGTATGGACTGTGTTTTGCTGTCATGATGTACTAATTTATATATTTATTTCAGACCATGTGATTTTATATTCTCTGAAGATATTTCAGGAAATTCTACAAGATTAATTTATGTTATTCATTAATGTGGCACATTTACTTCCCCTTTAAGTCTTCTGCATTTTACCAATTAATGGAGCTGGGAGCAAGGATTTTCAACAGCTTCCCTGGCATTAAATAAAACTGCAGAGCCCCTCGATACATGCCTTTTCTCTTGACTGTTTGAAACTTCTGAGTATCAGAAGCTCGTACTGTCATTTCATCCTTCATCTGCAGGGTGAACACTCTCAGGAAAAGGTCACCCAAAATGTGAATTTTGTATGTAATGAGTTTCATTTTGCTCATAATGCTGCGGCCAAGTAATTTTTTCATCATTTCAGTTCCTAATTAGGTCAAGACTAGATGCTGAAATAATATGATACTAAGAAAGAAGCACTTGCCATGTTATTCCCAGACTAGCTAAAGTAATTAAATGCTTGAAATCTCTTGTATCGGATTTCCAAATGTTTTTATCTGTTGCTAATAAATATAGCTTTTTATAAACACTTGTTTTAGGCCTATAGCAGAATATCAGATGCCAGGATGGAAGACTGTTGAATCAAAGGCAAAAGAAAAAAAATCCATAACTGAATAGCATAAACTTGGGCAGTCTGTTACGTACAAAGGCTGGCCTTTTTCCAGATGAAGGGTAACTGTCTGCATACAACTCTCTAGGACAGAGCTGAGAGATCTTACCTGCTGCTACCTCCTTAATAGGCGGTAATTGCATTAGTCTCTGGAAATCTGACATGGGAGAGAAATGAAGTCATCCTAGAGAAACTAAATTTAAGGGTCATAAAGTCTTTTAGGTTTAAGAGAAATTTAATCTGAAATCAGAATGTAATGTTAGCTGAAGTCTCCTTTCTAATCTTACTCTATACAGCTATTGGCACTGTCGGCACAGTGCAAAGTACTTCCCACACATTGTAAAAACTATTCTAGGTATCATTTTGGTATCTACAGCATGACCTCCTGCTAAATTTTTATTATGAAATGGTTGAAGTCTATCAGATACAGGGAAAAAAAAAGAAGAAGAATATGACATATATGAGCTGCAGAGGCCAATCATATGCCCCAAATGGTTGCAGTGGTCACCTCTGCTGCTGGTCAGCACAGCATGACTATCCACCATGTTTTCTATCAGGGAGGAATTTTGACAGGTTTATGTGTGACACTGTTACCCTGGACAGTCTGTAATTAGACGCTGTACAATCAGCTACCTTCCCCTGCCAACCAGTCTGCCTTAAATCTGCCATCGCACTGCGTCAAGAAAAAGTCTCCGGGAGGTCAGTGCCTCCACAAGCCACTAACCTGTCACCTGTGGGATTCACCTCAACACACGCTGCCACCTTGGTAAAGGACCTGCCCTAAACCATGCGAGAAAGCCACAGAGCAGGGCCAAGCTTGTGTCCCGTAGCACTTCCACAGTGTGCAAGTGGGGAACTGGAGAAAAGGTTTTTTTCCAGTAACTCAAAGCGAGCAGGGCCCCATCCTACCACCATCCAACCCACCAGCAGAATTCACCCCGTGTGGACTTGACTACGAATCCTATATGAAAATGTGTAATATTGAACAGCAGGGTATTTCTTCAAAATCCTTTGACAAGAATTGAGTCTAAAATATAATTTGAATTAAACACTTGTAATTTGTATGTGCGACTGTGCCCTCCAGAAGAAAGTTTCTGCTTGGTTTTGTTGGAAGAAAAATACTGTGCAGCAGCATTTGAAGCAGCTGGAAATACACAACGTGAAACTTAAGGAAGCACAACAATAAAACACAATAATGCCTAAGAAAGTAATAGGACACATTACATTGAAATAATATGCTGGTAACATTTTTTTATTATTACCATATTTATAACCAATCTTCTGATTATTTCTAAGACATCACTTACAGCAAAGATGCATTACATAACGGAGAGGTGTTGCTAAAGACCAAAACATACACACAAGCCCCAGGAGTGCCATGAAATTTCAAAGGTGGCTGCCTAATTAAAAATACTATAATGCTTTTAATAATGTGTTTCTTGGAACTGGTTTTAATGTGCTCAAGTATAGATAGACTTCTCTGCTAAAAACATTTGAAAGAGAAAACAAGCCTGCCACATGAACATGGTGCTCACAGTTGCTCATGGGACATCAGCCAGCAAGAAGAAAACAAATGTAGAGTGAAGAGAACAAGTTGCAATTGTGGAGTCTGCCTTAAGGAGGACCAAGCTTTTCTTCCTCCCTCAAAAATGCTTTTTTATTGCAGTGTTTAATATAAAAAACAAGCCGGCAAAGACTGGTCACATCACCAAGTCCTGCCCAGGCTGCTACTCCCCCCTGACACCAACCCATGTAGCTCACTGTATGGCAACACAAGGTCCCTCCCTGCCAAGACAGAAACACTAGTGTTTAGCAGGCTCAAATAGCAACACAGAGGTGGGATAAAGATAACAGATATCATGTGTTCTCTTATTATTGCTGTTTTCTTCTCAAATTACAGCAGCAGAATGATTGAAATCTCCAGAAATTAACTATTTCTCTGTACCATCAAAATTAATAGCACGTTTTTTTCATTTCCTTCATAGCTACAGGAAGCTGTTCTCAGTCATATTAGATGACAACTCGTCGTTACTGCTTTGTAGATGTGTTTTGAACATGTGACTGAACTTTTCTTCATTTTATGGTCTTTAGCTCCTCCAACAACCCCGGTCAGCATGCCTAACCTCTGTAACCCATGCTATATTGCATTTTACAGAACATTCTTTACAGAACTCTAAAATACTTGGGGATTCATATCTTTTTTTTTTTTTTTTCCTCCCCCTAATGTGATCAATGCAATATTTCAAGAAAGAAACATCTTATAATTTGGAGAAAATAAGCTTCTGGTCATATAAGTCTTTCCTCCTCATTTTGGATAAAACTCTAGAAGAATTAAAATAGATATATCTGAGGGAGACCTTATGCAGTCACTGGCCCTCGTTAGCATTCACAGTAATTCTCAATCTCTAAGTTAATAACTTTTTTTTTTTTTTTTTTTTTCGAAAAGGGGTTAAATAGAGTAGAAGTCACTGGTTCCTGTCAGCAATCTTTCATTAGAGCCGGGTTTTAAAATCCTTCTTTGTCATATAAGCAGCAAGGGTCAATTCAGACAACTTCCATTATTTCCCATTAATAAAACGAGTAGAGGATTAAATTACTGAGATCAGCCAAGTAGTTATGTCGAAGTGTGAGAACCAACATAAGTGACTGCTAATTAGCTACCTTGTTTGTCATTTGGCAGTTGAAAACCATGACCTCTATTTAGTGAAAGCTCAAGCTATCGGAGAGCAAATTCAAAGACCATGAAAATTTGGGTATGTGCAAGACTGAGAGAGAAGTTCAAGAGCAAGGAGAAATAACAAAAATGAGTGCATGGTTTGTTTGTCATATGAAACTGTAGCCCAGGGTCTAGAGTGCCCTGTTACTTGATTAAGAACGTAGGGACTAGACAGCACTGGCTGAAATTTATCATCCAACAGAAAATCTCTGGTTTGAATTGAAAGCACAAAATAGGAAAGTTTTCCTACTTTAAACCAAATGCCTATTTTGAGGTCTATGATTTTCAGCCAACAGTTGGAGAAAAGTAGACAATTGCAAAAAAAAAAAAAAGAAAAAAAAAAAAAAGCTAAATACAAATTTCCTGGTACAAAGGTTTAACCAACTAACAAACTACAGAGGAAAAAAAAAGGAGCAGCCCCAACAGCATAGGTAATACATATCTACAAAAACATGCCTGCTTTTTGGCACCTCAAACACTGAGGCATTCTGCTGCAGCATAAAGAAAGCATAAAAGGGGTAAGTAGCTGAATTATGACAGGATTTTTGATGTAGGTCATATATTAAAATGTTTGTGCAATCATCCCCCTCTCACGTCCTCTAGGGAAAACTGCAGTTAAGTCTCTTGCCTTCCTGTGTCCACTACTTCATCTGAGGCAGTGCTCTTTGCCTTTCTGTGAGGCTGCTTATTAGCCTTCCCACCTACAGTAATCACCTTTTGCCTTACCAGTTCCCACTGGAACTGAAACTCCTAGGCTAGCAGAGGGAAAGAAATCTTTGTCAGGTTTTCTAGAGAAGTCCTCAGATTTCAGCTTAGGGAAATAACAGTAGTATTTGGATTCTACTCAACATCATAAATTCAGCGTTTTGACCTAGGGTTTTTAGCTGGTTAAAAAGTTTTCTCCATGTGGTGACCACATTCCACAAACTGTTACAGACACTGATAACCCCCAACTGCTTTGCTTCTCCCTTCCCCTGTAAACAACTTGCCCTCTCACTTTTAGCCTTGAGCGTGCTGCCTCCCTCTTCTGGGAGGGCTGGTTCAGGAGGGGTCTGTTATCAAAGATTTAATTTGAACAAGGACATTGATGCCATTTTTATTTCTATCTGATCTAAATGGAGTGTTCCTGCTGCACCGAGCTCCCTGAAAGCCAGAGGTCTGCGGGCAGACGGTAGTGGCTTTTCCCCATTACACGCTGTTTCTTCCTTTTTTCTAAGGTGCGGACACTTGAATTTCCAAAGGCCGACACTTGAATTATCCAAATTCGAGTACTTCTGTGCCCTCTAGTGGTAGAATCATTTAGTGATGCAAAATTATCAGGACTTCAATACCGAAGCAAGTTCAACACATGGCCTAGTGCGTTATGAACCGATTTGCAATTACGACTCAAAAACCTGTGTTTCGGGTGTTGATGCAAGAAGGACTGGAGCATCAGCTGAGTTGGAGTAGCAGAGAGACTGGTGCCGTGACAGGAGCGGACATCCTGCTGGCGCAGATTGTCGGGCCGGGCATGCTGGTAGAGCACTACCCGGATGGCAAGTTGCAAAACTCCCCTTCCCATCCAGGCTCCCACCAATAACCGTGGACGTGGTGACTCGGTACAAAGCCACCTTGTATAAAACTGTTATATCAAAACTATTGCAGATGCAAGAGTGTCCTGTGCAAATCTGCTGAGCCCCTGCTGCCTTGGGCCTGAGGAAGCAACTGCGCTGCACTTTAAATGCAAAATTCAGGCCATGGACACATCAAAAAGGACTTTTTTCTTTCCCGTGCATATACCTCTTGAACTCAATTCCTAGAGAGAAGCAAGAGGAAATCTTGTGGCTACGGCTCCTTTAATGGCGTTTGACAGCACTTCCTCTGCCGTCAACTGATGGCCAAATAGTTGACTGCATTGCAACATGCAGTCAAGGCTGCAGTCATATACATCTCAGGTGTCCACTTCCTACTGCCTAGCTAGTGGGCTGACAGAGGAGAAAAACAGGAAAGAGGTACAAGTCATATGTGACCTAATTAAGAGCGTAGTTTCAATCGATCTGACCACCAGCAACTTGATTTTGATATTGGAGCATCCTAGTAGAATGTGTTATTTGGGTCACTGTGGCTTCATTGATCCTTAAAAACCTTGGAAGGAATCACAAGGAAGTTTCCTGGGACTTCACATGAAAATGTTTGCTCCTTCACTTGTGAACGGAGGAATTGCCATGCCATGGGGTCTAGCTACCCTGATTTCATGGGGAGTTCATTCCAAACACAGAACAGGTGAAAAAAGAACCACTTAACAAGCAAGTATGATCCTGATTATGATGAGATTACCACGTATAAGAAAGGAAGGAAGGAAAAGAGTAGGGGACCTGACACATCAGTAGCATGCCTCCCGAACCAGGTCTCATGATGTGCTGCAGGAACCAGAGCTGGGCGCTATTTCCCTATGAACCTGCAATAGTGATACAATCTTAGCCTTCAGAACACATGTTGTTTATGGAAAAACTGGCCGACAAGGGAGGTTATGATATGATATTTGAATCAAAACATTGCTCACTAAATGGCTTAAGTAGTGTTTGCAAGTAGGGGTATTAGTCAATAAACCAGATTTCTGAGAGGGAGCTCAAGTTAGTGTTTAAGCAGGGATCCCTTTAAATTTTTACCAATCCCTTGCTGCTGTCACCTGACTGCTGGCAGAAGGATCTGGCAACTCGAAGGAGTAAGTCAAAATTCTTGTTCTTTACCACCTAAGAACATCAAATTGCAGGCTATACCTGTTAATTCTTTTGTACTAGTTAATTCTCTTATAGAATTCCTATACAGTCTGTTTCCATTCTTGACTTACCTTATATTCTCATCTGATGGAAACAATAAGAATTATATATCTGCAAAGAAGTCTTAGAGGGCAATGTAACATGATCTAGATGTGCCTCCATAGCCTTGAGGTTTGCCTTAGGTGGTAAGACTATGGAAATGCTTGCCAGAGTACACACTTCATAGAGACTTTACATTGCTTTTTTCAAATAAATATTAAAGCATTCTGCAGTAGCAATCCCAAGAAACAAGTCATTTCACTAGCATAGTGTCTATAAAGAAATCCAGTGCCTTTACATCAGCTTATAGCTATGAAGTTTTAAAGGAAAATAAACTAATGCAGTGCTATGCGGAGTACCAAGGTGCCAGCTGGGAAGCCAAGTTCTGCTTTCTGGTCACTGTTCCCGTTCCTGGCGAGCAGACCCCACTAGATGGCATCCATGCCCTGTGTCCCTGCAGGCTCCTGGCCTGTGTCGGGAATTTTGTCCCTTCCTGGTCTTGGAAACTAAAAGGCCCAATAGACATTTGGGGGGGCTTAATATCCTGGTACATTTTATATGAAGGTATTCCCACTTTTTTTTTTTTTAAGTAAGGTTGTAGCTTTCTAAATATGTAGTATCTTTTTTTTTTTTTTAATTAGAAGTTATTTGACTGTGTCGTTCCTTGCATAAGTGGACCTCAAATAATTTTTAGCACAATAAGAGCTCTGTTACAGAATAAATAGAAAACTCAGTAGATTCCAGACAGCTTTAATCATCTATGCATTCTGTAATTTAAGGCCTTTAATGGCACAAGTAGAGTTGGGTTCACATTAGCTACAGAACAATGAACCAGTCAAATATCAAGATTTATGGAAAGGTGACATTTTTGACAGTTTCATGACTCATCAAAGCCTTGGTCACTGCCTGCTAACACAGGCAGTGTGCGCTCTGCCACAGCCCCAAATTATTTTAAGGAATGTTAAATGAGTGTCTAAAAACCAAAAACAAAACAAAACAAAACAAAACAAAAAAAAACAAAAAAAACTTACTTCTAATAACAGTATTTAAAATGCTTCATAAAAATGCAATTCTTCTGTATTGCAGTTACGAAAGAATTGCTTTCAGCCTTTCCTCTGGTGCTCAAGTTATAGCTGAATAATAGATTTTTGTTTCTTTGTGGAGTGGTTGGCTTTGACTTGGGTACAAACATCATAAAACAGGAGTTATCGCAAATTAGTGAGAACCATTCTTGTCTAACTGTTCACAGAAAAGTTACATTGCTTGGCATTAGCAAAATGAGAATATCAGTTTTTCATTTGCTTTCATACATTTTGTTTTACCCTCGTCATTCTCTTCATATTTTCATTTTGCATCTGCACAGCACTTCCCTTGTTTTCCTCTGAATTTCCACCCTCTGTTTCCTTCCTGAAGGTGGTAGGGAGTTACAGAGGGCAGCCTGATTAGCTGAAAGCTAAGCTGGAGACTCAACAACTATCCCATATTTATTTTGGAAATGCTAAACCTGATAACAAAGAAGCAGCTTGTAATAACCAAGGAACAGATCGTCACGATGGCCTCCTTATCAGGCCGAGTTGACTAAGGTTTGTTTAAAGTTTTCTCTGTGTTTGCAAATCTAGAGCTTCAGGGTTGAAGGTGAAAGTAAAGTTTTCCTTGGCCTGCCAGATCTGCCTGTTTAAGGTCAAAACTAGGGCTAACATAGACATAATATGATGGACAAATACTACTTCTGGGGATGGGAAAGAAAAAAAAAAAACAACCAAACAAACCTACTCCTGTTCTGTAGTTTTTGCCTTTTTATTACATTCCTAGATAACTTCTGGGGCAGGGGTGAAAGAGACACCGAGACTGCTCGAAAACCCAAGTTCTCCTAAACCATCCTTCAAGAAAGTGTAGTAAAGATAAGCCGTAAATATAAGCAAAAAGCTAAATGGTGGGTGGGATTCCAAAATGCATTAGATTCCTAATGTCAGAAAAAAACTAGATTTAGAACTAGAGGAGATGGGAAACATCTCTTATTCTGTCAGAGGAGAAGTAGCAGGCAGATGCTGGATGTAAGGAAGCCCACCCTGCAGACGTGGTCTCCACGAGAAAGGGCCTGGATCTCAGGAGGAACCACATAAGTGGTCTCCACTTAGTGCCCTTGTGGGTTTTACTACGCACATGAGGAGTACCCCAGCTGCAAAGAAGTGTTCAGCTCAGGGAACATCAACCTGTGCTGACAGGAACCCCTGGGAGGGGTGGCCCTCTCATGGGTTGGCTTTTTTCTTCAAAGCAGTAAGAATCAATCTTACCAAACCAACACTCAATTCAAATCCCCCCCATCAGACTATGGGCCTGTTCAGTTTCTGAGTCCTAGGAGAGGCCCAAGCTACTTTTACCAGTCTCAATTTTGACAGTAAAATTAAACATTTACAGGATACGCTTGACTAAATATAGAGCTCTATGGGAAATAAAACAATTTTCGCCGTAGCAAAGAATACAGGAGGAAAAAAAAAAAATAGAAGATAAAGGAATGCAAGGAAACAAAGAGGTAGTAAAAGTTACAAGAAGCAATGAAGCTGCACTAGAAGAAAATAATTACTGTAGATCATTTGCGTGGCTATAATTTGTTGACTGAGCCAGGGCAAAATAAAGGCTGACTGCAGAAGAAAAAAAAAACAACAAAACAACAACAACAACAACAAAAAAAAAAACCACACACACACGGGAGGCTATATTGAGACCAATTTTGGTAACCAAAGCTAAATTAAACCCTCATTTCATCTTTCTATTGCATCAAAAAAGCTCTTTGCTTGCACCACTCTTGCCACCACAAAAGATAACATGACGCTGTGATCACAGGCACAGTTTGTACACCTGGTTCAAGACTGCTGTGAAATGCAAAGCCAAGCAAGTTTATCCCTGTTTTAGGAATGGTTTTGTATAGCTTGCATCCCAGACTGAATCCACAACTATGAGGTAAATGCCATTTAAAACATTATAACTGTATCTTTGACCTCCTAGAACAAATGTTCAAACGTTAATAAATTCAGCTTGAATAAGTATGAGCAGTTACAGTAAATTCTCTTCTTAATTTCAAAAACAATGTTTCCTCTAATTTCATTTAAAATAGAAAATCCTTTATCCCTCCAGCTGAGTACAAACAAACATCTGGAACTGCTGTGTTTTGGGTATTGTTTATGTAATTATTTAGCAGATGGCCAGAGGGATAGAAACTGCCAAATAATTCTAGTCTTAGGAGTTTACATTAACTAATTTCCGTGGGATTTAAGATTCATTTGCCAAGTTTCAGACACTAGCAATGCTTTTGTGGTTGAGTTGTAACTCCTGGAAAGTATAGTCAATAAATGAAAATGCCAGACATGCATCCCTAATTTACGTTCAACCCCAAGTGTTATTTTGCTGGGTGAAGTGGCAACATGTAACCTAGAGTGAGTTATACTGAATAGGAACTGGCAAATAGATTAGGTTACTTCATTGGTCACAGAGTCTTTGGAGGGAAAGATAAGGAAGTGGCTTCAACATGATTTTTGGTGTCTCTGATTTTACAGATAATTAAACTTTCATCTGAGTATTGCACTACCGCTGCCAAAAAATCAGTTTACTTCATCAGCTTTTTAAACTCTGAATCTCTAAAGAAAGGGACTTCTGAATCTTTATTGAGGAACTTAGAAATACCACATGACTACACCTGCTTGGTGAGTTGAACCTAGTGGCCTAAAAAACATTCAGCTACAAGTCTGCCTACAAATCTGTCTTGGCAGAATGTAAAATATTGGAAAATTAAACACCTTTGAGAATAGAAGTGGCAATGACTGCTTGATATAGATCCCGTAAGATCTCAAGCTACAAACTTGGGAGAATAACTCAATATTTGAAAGTGTTTTCTCCAAAAGTCTGTCAGGCATGCATGGTTTCTAGACCCGCCTCCCCTGCCTTCCCCCTCCCAAAAAATAGTTATTTACTATAGAGATAGATCATGCAAAAATCGTAATTTGGTTTGAATTAGTTGGATCTGGGTCTCTATTTACACATGTCCACACACATGTAGACATACATATGTATAAAAATCTGCAGAGGGAAGAACCAGAGTGTTGAGTTTAAGAGTGCATTCAAGCATTGCTTGCCCCAGTGATACTTCAGGCCTCACTTCCTTACAGAGAAGGATAACTGGGCTTTAAGGTGTGGGAGGACTAATTAAGGATTTCTGGACTGATCGTTTCTGTCCCACAGGCTGTGAAATTGCATGTCAAAGTTGATATATTACTCTTACTTTTTATGACTGAGTTAGAGCACATTTCTTAGAAAGACATTTTCTGACTACTCCTGTGATTTGACTGATTTTTTTTTTTTTTTTTTTTTTAAAAAAACTTCAGGTAAGTTTGGAAATACTTAAAAGAAAGGTTGCTCTTCTCAATTTTGTAACTAAGTGGTATACAACTATATTTTTTTCTTGAATTGAGCATGCATTCACCTACAGTAATACTCCTTGCACAATATTCCCCCAACTTATTTACAATTTCAGCCACTGCTTTCCAGGAACGCTTTTCCATTCCTTCCCTAGACCTTGTTTTCCAGGGAAGAAAGGCTGAGAAATACAAGCAAACTCTCCATATTGAATCCTGTCCTATAACTTATGTATTTTTCATCTGGAAGCTGTTCTAAAACCTTGGAGAACTTCAGTCACTGGATATTTTCTTTTAATTTTGCCTGTATGTTTGCTTAGGTTCAAGAATTTTGATTGGACTACCAGACTTCCCACTGTGGCAACCCTACAAAAGTAAAAGTTTCAATCTTGCCGAGAATTTAATTTCTTCATATAGAATCCCATTTATACAAACACGAATGATTTGATACACTTTTTGCCCCTGTTCTTGAACATCTTATATTTTAATCCTCAAGGAAAAAAAATGCATATCTCCCATCTACATAGAAAAGCTTGTCAAAATTAACGTCTGGTTTTTCTATCAGTTACTGCAATTATGATTTTTCTTTTCCTAGGTATCCATTTATGCCCTTTAATGTCTGAAACACAGTATAATTAACAAACTGTCTTTATTATAACTGCTGCAGTGTGTTTAGATTCAAAGTTTGCTTTGTTGCAGACAAATCATGCGAAATCATGACAAAACGGAAAGACTTCCACCAGGGGAAAACAACAGCAATTTAAGTTTCCAGTATACATTATTTAGATTTTTGTGATTTGGGGTTTCTGTTTGATTTAACTTTCCATATCTGGAGCGAAAAAAATACCCTATTCTTTCAAGTTGATGCATTGAACCATGAGGTATAGAAGAGTGCACAGAGTTACTTTCTGGTTGCTTCCTTTTATTATCAGACTATTCAGAAACAGAAAAGCTTCCTAGACTACAGCGAAGAGTATATTAATACAACAGCTATGAGAAAATAAGAAATCAGTAATAACTACCCAGCAGTATACTGCCATGTGCTCACAACTCACTGATCTCATAGCTGAAAAGCATTAATTTTGAATGTAACATCTTGGTATCAAATTGACACAGTTCTGAACAACTGTAAAAGAATAGCCTTAATATATCCTTACTAGTCTTCAAATTAGCTGAATGCTGCAGTGAAGAGAATTAATATTATTAGAGTTTTGTGGGCAAAATGTAATGGTAAGAAGTACAAAAAGAAAACATGCTGTGTTTGATTCTTTAAAAGGTGCCTATTTTTTAATGCGGTATGGGAAGTTTTTGAAGTTTACATTATTATTATGCAGCATCTATATGTAACATCACTAGAAATGATTTGTAGCAGTTTTCAAGCTAAAAGGAGAAAATTGAAACTTATGTACTAGGTGGTTTAGTGCATTTTTGAAAATGGAGCCTTCAAAGAAGGTGGTGAAGGAAAAAAGCTCATTCCATACAGTTCCTAAAATAAGTCAAGCAGAAAATTCTAATCTGAAGAAAAAATAGCTTTTAAAAAAGCACAGACTTGCATAATCTTTCAATAACCGTTTAAAAGAAAATCCCTGCATCTTATAACCATTTAGCACCATTGAAAGGAAAACGTAGACTGGGGGGAAATCATTTTAATAAATTCAAAATTGATTTCTCATTACAGCATTTGTGAGCCTAAACTGGTGGGGGAGAAGGGAAACTTTCTTTGGAATCAAAGAAAATAAATGGCTGCTGTTTTTTCCTCCCTTTAACCTTACTGTAGTCTTTTGTTACTTGATCCTACACTCGTGTTAATTTCAGTGATAAAACTCCCGTTTCAAAAGGCAGCAGAATTTCAGCCTTGTTCATGAGCACAATGCAAAGGAGAAAGCGCAGAAGGCAGCATTATTATTGAGAGTCATTAATCTGTAAAAGCCCCAAAGTGTTAGGACAGGTTAAGAAGTCTAAAATGAGAGCTCAGGCTTATAAAACCCTAAATAAATGGTTGATTTAAAAAGCATATTCATCACTAAATTGCTGCCTTTACCTTCTGTGGGATCTACTGCTTGCTCAGCACTACTAACTCCCTTGGCCTATACCTATGGCCATAATCCCAGACCCTCTCTCATGATTAATCAAGGTTGTTAGCTGAGACCAAAATCTTATCAGTTTTCTCACCATGACAGTGTGAGAGAAAGTCCAGAGACTAGCTGAAAGGAAAGAAGGAATTTGTAAGGTATTAACGTAGAGGGATGAGCAATTATACCTGCTACAGACTAAGCCATGATCTTCTGAATGCAAGATATTTCTGTACAGAGCATGTTTCAGTAACCAATGAATATTTGGATATCTTGTTTAGCTATGACCTAGTTTTACACTGTTGTATTTCTAAAGCATATAAATTTGGCTTAAAAAAACCCAAGTTTTTGTTTTCTAGACTCCACTGTCCTGCACCACACTACAGTATGCAGTTGACTTCCCTAATCTTTATCTCCTTCCAGTGTTTGTGTAACAGTCATGTCTTCCATAGTTATCGTTCCGCTAAGCCATTTTAATCTGCTTTGATAAGTCTTTCCAGCCTTCCTGATTTTCATGGCTTTTCTCTGAATTCCATTCAGCTTATTCACACTTTTCAATTTATTTTCCTGAAGGCTCACATGCAGTGCTATTTAATGTAGGTTTAGGAAAAAGATCTCAGTAGTTCCTTAAATAATTAAAAAAGCAAAAACTGTCTTTCATATTCCACAGTCATAAAAATATTCTATCAAAAAAACCATTCACAAACATTCAAAAATATTTGTGACTAGCATTGGTGAGGTATTCTGAAAGAGAGCTGCGCGAGAAGGAGTTTTTGGTGGTTTGCTGCTGATACAGTATTAGACTCCTGTGCACTCTGAAGGAAGACCAAAGCCAGCTAAAAAAAAATGGAAACAAAACAACTAACCCTATTAAAATTTCTCAGCTGACTTCACCGACTTGAATTCTAAGCTAAAGAGCTGTGTTTGAAAAATATTATGACAATATTAAGCGTCCTTTGTACTTATTAATAATGCTATATGACTGGTTATTGGGATTGTTAGTGTTCATGTGTTGAATTAGCTATACGTGAATTTCTAAAACAAGCAGTAAGAATGGTGGAAAAGAAGCCATTTTGCAACCACAGTTACAGGGAGAAACTTCAGAATGGGAAGCTATTTTGGTAACTTTAAGGAGAAACATCTCCACAGTGCCAGAGCTGTGCACATCTACTGAAATTCTCTTGCAGGTGTAGGGGCAGACTTAGCATTAGCAGAATGGCAGTTGTTGCCCATTGCTCTCTACCCCATCTAGGGGTACCACACTGATCTGTGAGCTGTAAGGATGGAAGAAAAGAGTGTTTGTGTCCTACAGTGAGCGTGCAGGGGCACTGTGGTCCCTTAGATAGCCGGAGGAACAGGCTCTGCAGCTTCCAGCTGCTAAACCCAGCTGAAATCACCTGCTGGAGGCCTTGGGCCCACGCAGGTTGAAGGAAATAGCTTTTAGGCAGCCTCTGAGATCATGGAGAAGCAGAGGAGAAAAGATTTGAATGGACTGGAATGGTGGAATATCCACCAGAAAACAGGCCTACGTTTCTATTACCAACCCATCACCAGTGCGGCTGGAGTTATGAGGAGGTCACAGGAAGACTGTTTTGTGTGTACACATACAGACCTAGCAGCACATTGTGGAAATGCTCAAGTCCTGGTGAGAAAAACTCCTTTAATTGCTCTGAGGCTATGTTAATCTACAGCTCTGCTTCTGCATCACCGCGACAGACGCTGCACCCCTGGGCTTGGGACACCTGCATTCAAATGACACTGACGAAAACGTTCTGCTCTACTAATAATTTTCATATGATCAAGGAAAAGCAGTAGTGATATTTTTTAGACACCACATGCTTTTATAGATCATTTTTTTCTCTTTTTGCTTTGGTTTTGAAAACCCATCAGTGAAAGAACTATGAACCCATCAGTGAAAGAACTATGGGTGTTTATGTAGGTTCTGAGAGTAGATAGAGAAAGCAGCACCTATAAAGATACTTAAGGCAAAAAGTTGTTATTTCCTGCTAGGGTTAAGTCACACCACGTTGCTATTTTTTTGTACACTGCAGGCTCTATTATAATCAACTTTTCAATGTTCTGATTCTTCATTATAGAACAGGCAGATTAAAAAAGCAGACAGATAAATGCATATTTACTAAACACACACAAAAATCTATGAGAATGTTTTGCTATTTCAGAACAAGGAAAGTATACATTTTTGAACACGTGCACACACAGACCAAAGAACCCAATAGTTTCTTGTTTCTACAGCAGTAGCTTGCAGAATTTGAAAGCCCTCTCACTTTTGGCTACAGAGAATTTAAACACTTGTATGCTGACACAAGTACACAGGCATCTCTAACGGGTAAATAGGCAGCCCGCAAAAGTCATGAGAAACATGACCAAGGACACAACAATCTGTCCTACTAGAAGAAATCTGTGTTTGGAGAAGGAAGGGAAAAAGGAAAGAGTGGGACATCTTTAAAAGCTAGCTGTCACAAAACAAAACAAAAAACCCACCCAGTAAGCAGGATGAAGTAGTTTCCCATAAAGGAAAATATTAAAGAATTAAATTGCAGTATTGTGTAGTGAACCTGATTTCTTCCAAGTAGCAGACGCTTATCCAACACAATGCAATGCAGAGAGCCTGTGTCTCAGAAGCAGGACAGCTGCAATGCAGGTTGTTTAGCCATGCTAGCAGTAGCTTAGGCACAGCGCTAAACTGAGGAAGCTGTGCAGGTCCGGCGCTGGAAGTGGGCTGAGCATAAGGGTGAGCTTAGCTGTGCAATCATACCAGTAGATGTCCCAACCTACCCTTTTGTGGTGTTCACATTAAAATGAAAAGATAATCAGACATAGACCCTTATTTATTGTCCATAAATAATGCAGGTTTCTTCTAATAACACACACACAAAGATTCAAATGCATCTTTTTAATGTGTTCTTCCAACAAAAAGAAAAATGAAAATTCTACTGCTGTTATCTTAGAGTTCTTTTCCCTCTCCTCAAAATATTGCAATTTAGCATGTAGACCATTTAGAAGGAAAGGATAGCAAAAGAAATAAAATATAGTTCTAGGTCTAGCCTGAGCAGTGGGGTCAGCACTACGCAGAAGGGAAAAAATAATTGCACAGGGCTCAAACGCAGTGCCTGGAGGGATTCCCTTTCAAGCCCGAACAGGGAGCTTAAAGTGGCAATTGGGCCACACTAAGCTTCTGGACAAGTGTAGTTTTTATTCCAAATGAAGTCATTAGAAAAGTAGGACACATGTCTACCTGAATTTTCTATATGAAATTTGCTTCGGTAAACAAGAGACAGGAGCTAGAGCGATTTAAATAGATGTCACTGGAGGGGCAAAGAAATGTGGTTACAACAACAGTGTGCCGACTTAAACAAATCCTCAGAAAGAGGACACTTCTGGTCCTGAAAAGCATTTGTTTTCAGTCACTATTTTAAACAGATAAAAACAGACATATTTGAGAGATTGCCAGCTGCTGTTTCAACATTTGCTTCATATTATTGTTGGCTGGAGCAGCGGCAAATATCACAGCAATGATAAAGAAGAACAAATTTAGTCACTGGTTCCTAATTTGCCATCTGAGAGTTTAATTGAATTATTTGAAATGGAGAGCAGCCTGTGCACCTTTTTACCCATTACACTCCCCATAAAGTATTAAGCAACAGCACATTTCAATTTTAGCATGGTATTTGAAGGCTTGTTTCATCAGACACTTTAGGCCAGTGCAGGTAGACCCAGCCGCCACGAAGCTACCTTGTGTAGTCTATCATAGAAAGCTAAGTATATTTATTAGGAGAATTAGAGAAGCTTTAGTGACCCCCAACATCTTCCAGAGCTTTCCTCCTGCTCCTCCTGCCATGGTGCAGGCAACCTGTCCATTCCTGAAAAAGCCAGATCAACACCTTGCCCCACACATGGTACTCGTGCCCTCCATACCTCCTCAATGCAGGCTTCCAGGACGCATACATACGTGCTGGTTTTTCTACCCACTCTGCCCTTAAAAGCAGCACCTACCCCTGAGGAACCTTCCCTGCACATTATTTTTGCAAATGTGAACATCAAGTGCCCTCAGCCCAATTTTTTGGTGCAGGAGAATCTGGCAGGAGAGGTGAATCCTAAAAAGGGCTTCTTGAAACATGTCAGGTCATCTTGTGACTACAGAGAAGCAGAGATCTTTTTCCTCTCCTGTTTTTATTTTGTTGTCATAGTACTGTAGCCTCAGAACAAAATCCTCTCCAAATTCTCTCCTCTCCAACTTCTAAAGATTCTAAAGACATTCCTTTTGAGGACAAAGTAAAGATTCGCCACTGAAAACATCCTTTTCCCACTTTGTTGCCTCAGGCAGATTGATAACTTCTACATTTAATGCCAGCCAAGCATTTTCTGGTATTTTTCCCTATTCTTCAATGCTTACTACACATTTATCAAGGGAAGCCAATAAATAACTCCTTAGGCAAAGAGTTCTTACAGTAATTCCTTAATTTGCTAGCAGTCCAGAGTTATCTGGACATACAAAAGGAATTATTTTCTATCCACCAATTAGCAAACCAGAAGTTCAAAAGCCTCTGTGACTACATTAACACTGAGAATTCCTTAATCCATAAAAATTAATGGCGATTATGTTAAAGAGACTTAAATATTTAAATCCTTCACCACATTAGTCCCTCTCTTTTATGTGCAGGTAAGTCCAGCCAAAGTCCTCAGGAGCCCTCTGCATGTGTGTGGCAGAGCCAACTAATCTCTTCAAATGAGAAATCTGAGCTTTTTAACAGTGCTCGCCTAATGGCAGAAGGTGGCCGCTTGGTCAGTAGCTTCTGAGGACTGACTTCCCCCCGCCTCCCCAAACTCTGCTGAAGCACTTACCTTGGGCATGAAAGCTTAACTGGCTCCAAAATCCTTAAAGGAGCCATTTGTTGTTGTTCTGGGTGGTGGTCATGGTTACCCATAACTAGAGCATGCAGTTAAGTACAACTGACTTCTTAGCAGGATCCGGCTGCCAGGCAGGAGATCTGAATTTTCAGTTTTGCTTGGATCTGAACTTTGGCTTTGTGACCACCTCACTCTGGCCCTGGGCAAGGAGCCCGAGGCACCTCAGGTAGCCACAGGGCGCGCCAAGCGTGCAGATGCTCTCGTGGCTATCTACCTTGCACACACCCACCCACCCTACAAACTGCGGTCACATCAAAAGGTCTTGAACCAACTTCTTTCTCTCAACAGAGTGATTTTAAATAGGGACATTGGCAGAAGCAGAAGAGTCTTAGAACCACGAATAATTACCCTGGATGATTTAAAAAAAAAAAAAAAAAAAAAAAAAAAAAAAAAAAAAAAAAAAAAGCTTCTGGCTTCTGAGACTTGCCAGAGCGTATTTACTGAGCGATACCTGCCAAAACTGAGGGTGGGAACATTGCCACCTTTCTCTGCTTCTCTTCCCAGACCCTTAATGCATCTCCTGTTTGGTTTCTCTTGAGGTCACAGAGGCTTTTGTACAAATAATGAAGGGGTAGATTTCCTATCAACACAGAGATGAAGAACTACATTTACTCAGGCTGGTGAGGGCCAAATTCAGTTTAGCTGTGAATATGCCTTTTCTTTGAGGGGCTTGGTCTCCAAAAGCTCCCATCACTCGCAAGGCCATGTTTGTATTTCTGCCTTTCTGAGAGGGGTCCCCTTTTCCTTCAGGGTGTCTCCCATCTGTCCAGGGATGCATTTTTTTTTCCACACAGGAATTTGCAGAGGCCAGACAAGATGTGTGTCAGGGATATAACAGGTTACCTGCTGGAGACATGCTAGGGAAGAGCTGACTTGTGTTTAACATAAAACTGCCACGAGGGGTCAGTTTGAGCCTGGTGAATCCCCCAGTGCAAATGAAGACCTCCTACTGCGTCCGGCACATGCATAAGCTTTGCTAACCCATCAGGCCAATAAAATTAGAATTAGGCCTGTAAACTGAATTTGAGCCTTAAGAATAGCAAATCATAAAATTAAGCTATCTTCAAAGGAAAGATGTTAGAAAACTAATTAAAAAAATTAGAAAATGTAATAATGTGAACACTACAAGATTCTTTTTCAAGCGTTAGAGGAATTTCTAATGCAGTTTTACTGATTCAGCTAGTGATATTTAAATGTAGCCCAGGTAGTAGTCACAGATATAATAGCATATTTTCCCAACAGATTGAAATAACACCTTCATAAACCTGCAGTTGAGTTCTGAGGTCTATATGAGGTCTATATGAGGTATTATTCACAGCAGCAGGAAAATGCAAAACTCTTCCCTGCTGAGGAAACTTAAAAGTTGCCTCCCACATTCCCATTTCCTTGCTGCGTAAGAATACAGACTAGCCAGCTACTCTGCTGGCAGAGTTAATGTGATATTATATTATGTTAATATTGTGTTTGAGCATGTTCTAAATCAGCATAACAAAAAATATATTTTAACTCCTAGCAGCATTAAAGTGGGCATTACACAGAAGATGTACTGCATACAAAACTCGTGGGAAAGCTCACAGAAACACTTGCAGAGCATTTTCACCAAGCAGAGGCTTTGCTAATAATCTGATGCTTACAAATTGATTTTCCTTTGGTGAAATACAGCCTTTTCTGGATTGCGTGTATAACATGACTTTGGGCTTATTCTATTGATACAATTCAACAAATACTCACTAAATTTGTCTTACTTTAACTCTTCCATCCTTTAGCAAGGACAAAAAATAAAATAAATAAAATAAAAATAAAAAAATCATATTTGATTTTGATAGGAACTTCTCACACAAATTCATGCAGTAAGCTGAGAACAATATTTAATTCTTATGAAATAAGGAGCAGTAGCAATACATGCCCAGATTCTGGGAAACAGAACTCCAGGCCTCTTTATCAAGCAGCAACAGCAACAAAAAAGGGAGAAGAAAAAAAAAAAAAAAAAAGGCATTACCCATCTCACTTTTTGTTAAGGCCACAATTCAGCCCATGGAAGCTTCTATCTGCCATCTTGTCTTCCCCTCAGAGAAAACCAGCAAGTCTCCAAGTATAAATATCAGACACTTTTCTGGCTTCTTTTTCAGAAATAGTTTAATCAGCAGAAAATGGCAGAAATTCAGGCAAGGACTTCTCATTTTGAGATTTGAATGGTTTGAACATCTGACTGGGAGATCACCTGCAGCTTTCGTAATTTCATGCCAAAGAAAGAGCAAGGTTAAAATGAATGCTTTGAAAGAAAAGCATATTAAGAAATACATATGGAAGAAAAATGATGATGAAACCTCTTAGCCCTGGTTCATCACATAGTATGTGAATGTGGAGCTGAGCCTGGTCGCTGGAAAGCAAGTGGCTTATTAGTGGTGCCTGCCTCACAATTACTAGCAAAGCAGTAAGCTACTTAGCTGAATAAACCAAAAATAAGACACAGAGCAGCAGGGCATGATTCTCCATCTAATCAAGTGCTTTGCAGCTTTTACGAGACGTGCAGAAATAGGAGCTGGGATTTGGAATGCATAGACGCCAGAGCTACACTAATCACTAATCCAAAATTGAACAGTCAAAGAACAAATGCAGATTGCTCCAGTAACAGCGAAGCTCAGGAGAATCCAATGGGATGATCTTATGAGTGTTAGCGTGGCAATTAGCTTGCCTACATGGCAAATATCTTTCTGTGTGGATGAACAGCATAGCTCAGCCAGTCGCTCTGACCAAACGAAGCCACTCAATTCTCTTGTCCCACACTTGTATGACTCAACTAAAACAAAAGTCTGGTAGGACAAGCCATTTCCTCCGCCTTCTGCAAAGCAAAAGTCGTTATTGTAGTTCATTAAGATCCGTAATAGCTCTACAAGCTTGTATATGCTAGGCATTTCATGAATAACAAATTTTTGGCAGCTGACCAGTCATCTGAATATTTCAAGGCTTGGCAACATTTCAGCACAGCCTCCACAGCAAAGGAGGCACTTTTCTCTCTATTCCCTGAAGTGGTAGCTTATGGTTTAGTCAAATTCCTTCAACTGACCTTTGTATTTAAAATATTTATAGTTAAAATAATTTATCTTTTGTATGTGTGTTTGTCAATTTCTGTTGCAGTTTGATGAAAATATCCCAGCCTGGGCTAGGGTCCTGCTTATAGCTCATACTGTTACTGAGCATTTCTTTTGCAGACACAGATTTGAAATGACCGATTAACAGCTATCTGCCATTCTTGGAACAGCCCTAATTAGCCAGACTGAAGTGTTTGTAGGAAACAAATGACATTCGTTCATTTGCATGAGAGAACATGCCCAGTCAGCATAACATGGCACTGGTAGCAAGATTCAAGTGTTTGACAAAAGGAAGAGGATTACTTTAGGGGCAGAGAGGAAATCTAATATTTAGCACAAAGAACCCCCAAGATGAGAAAATGTCTGAGCAAGGAAGAGTGCAACATGTCACCACGCAGGAATCATCCAGCATGACTTTACTCATCTAAGAGAACTGGTCAATTGAAATAAAACTGATAGACCATGCAGAGCTTGCTCTCCTGGCTTTAATATATTTTTGTATTTTTCAATTTATTACATTTTTGTAATATATACTTTTTGTAAAATATTGAAAAGAAAGACACAGCCCAGACTATAGCTAAATTTAGCACAAAATAAACCTCTCACTTGCCAGAATCTTGCTGAGAAATACACAAGATCCAAGAATGCCGGCCATGCAATAATCTCACACTTTCATAAATGCCACCTCTGGCTTCTGGAGGCCAAAATCTTTGCAAATCATCACTGCAGGGCTTCCTTCAATGCCTATCTAGATATCCATTTGACTCCAGCCTTTTATATGAAGGTAAGCGTGGTGTAAGGGTGTCACAAGGTCCAGCTTGGTAGATGTTCTGCAAATACACTGGAAAACAGCTCACAACATGCAGGTCTCAAAAGATTCACCTGCACTTTTTTCAATGATACTGAAATGACTAAGGATGTCATTCAAACATCTCTCAAATGGGAGGCCTGGGAATTCCAAAAAGACAATAGGGTCAAGAGGAGGAAGTTTGAGCGCAAAACTTTTGGCTGGATTTAAAGACTTCTACTATGAAGAATTCGTTCTTTCCCCCCGCCCCCCCCCCCCCCCCAAAAAAAAAAAAATTTAGAAGCTAGTTTGGCCTAGCAGGACTAAATTGCTTTCCCCTTGAACCAACAGGCAGTTTTGTAATAAGAAACAGTCTTTTGTAGCTTCTATGAAACCATAGCATTGACTAAAATCATTTCACTATTGTTAAAAACTACTAAAATAGATTTTTTTCACCATTTTTGCTGTCTTATGAAATGTTTATATAAAGCAACAAGATAAACTGTCACTTAGGACTGGAAATTCCCACAGTTGCTAAACTGAAAAACAGAGCAAAAAGCTTTTCAATGTCATGCCTTGTACAGAAATATTTAAGAATTAACAGTCTCAAGTTTCTTGTGCATTTTGCTAAACATTGCAGTTGTTTTGGGAAGACCACTGAACACAGCTGCGCCAAGCCAACAAACAGTTGAGACCATTGTTGGTATTTTGGCAAAACTATCCTACAGAAAAGCATGAAAGCCATCTGCTTTGAAATTGCAGATTCAAACTTTAAAGCTTTGAGGAATGGAGTACACAAAAAAGGGGGGAGGGTGCAGAGGGGAAAAAAAGGCTTTATTCTGACATCTTTACCCACACCAGTAAAAGCCCCTTGAGACCACTCAGAGAGGGATATACCAAGGCTCTGGGCAGATATATGCCAGGGAAAAAGGCAATGTGCTCATGTTAAGGACATAGCCCAACACAGAGTTGGAATGCAGTCTGGGAATATACCAAAACCTGGAAGTTTTAGACCTCTCCAATGACAATAGTCAGTCCATTAAAGTCATACAGGGTTGTTCAGCATATATACTGCTAACAAAACCCAGCCTGGAACGCACTGCACCACCTGCATCACGTCATGCTGTACTCTGCACACGCATCAGTTTCAACGGATGTTCTTTGCAACTTTATAGATAAAGATGAAAACATCCTGAAGAGCATACTTACCACACAAGCATGCAAAACAACACAAATCCTGCAGCTAGAACATACCAGAGAGCACAGCCAAGCATGCCTTGTGTGCAGCCGTGCATAGTCACACTTGCTCTTCTTCAATCTGCTTTAAATAGACATGAACTGCAAGATGGAGAGCCCACTGTGAGGGTGACTCTTACAACACTGTGGAAATTGCCCATAGCGTTCCTGACAAACTACTGCTCATTGAGCTTAGCCCACTCGTGGATACATTGGCCTGGTGATGAGACAGAAACACATGGGTACAGTGAGACTCCCAGCATTGGCTGTGCCTTAACTAATGATAGCATCATGGTATGAAGGGTCAGCTCTGTTATCAGCATCAGAAACCAGGCTACAGGTTCACCCCTCCCACTGGAAAGCAGTAGCCCACACTGCAATAAGGAGTTTCAAGCACGGCCAGTTTCAATAGGTGATCCTTTCCTTCTGGCAGCAGGCTACTAGAAATGTCTGATGGCATTTCTGCTCTTGGCTTCCCCTGCCAAGATTTGTGGTGGTATTTCTAGCAGAGTTATCTCCTCCACACTTCATCTGCCAAAATAACTCATGCAAGGGCAGTTTGTCTGCTTCAGTGCCCTGTCTACCAGGGTAATGTGGGCTGCCACAGAAGGACTGCTGTGATTTTGTGACCACAATGTAATACACATATCACATAAACAGGGCCAGTGGATTAAGGCAATGCTGACAATACTTGTGGTTGACAGAGACACTACAGTCTTGATCATTATATAAAACACAGGTTAGACGTAATAAAAACATCAAAAGTGAAGCAACAATGCTGCCAACATCCAAAGTGATAGGGAGTGTACATTGAGTTTTGTTTGTTTGTTTTTAAGTAGTGGAGGCCAAGAAAACATGATACAATTTGTGTTTAGGGAGACCCATATTCTGCAATCATGTTTGGTCTGGCAAAAAAAACTCACAGTCCTTTCTTTCAAGCTGGCAAAACATTAAGCACAGGGAATACCATACACAGGCAGTCTCAATTAAGCTATCTTTTCTGAAGTGTAAAAGATCACTAGGCACAGAAAATACTTTTGTTTCTTCCCTGCCTGCAGAAGCACATATAGTGAGTTGTTGAAATTACAAGACAAAAGGAAGAACAAACACATGTTGAATTGTTCTTTAGAACCCCCTTATTCTGTGTTGGCTATGGTCTGTTTTTAGTTTTAGAAACTGTTGTCAGTGCCAGCTTGAACATTCTGCCTTCAGGCAAAGATAGAGCTGGAGGGAACAAGTTCATTAATCATGGTCTGTATTACTTTAAGTAGAACATGGATACAGTAAAATTACTATGAAGTATTAGGTAATTTGCAAATACAAAAATTATATACCTGTTGCTTTAGTTCCTTGTCATGAAATTAGGTTAGGCAATGTATTTTTAGAAATGATGAAATACCTCCTTATAACTTAAAAAAAAAAATTTCAGCAACTTGGAACCAACAGATATAAATTATACAATAATTTACTTAAAATTATAGCAGTTCATGACATGTTATATTATTCTACGATATCTACATGTTATTTGATGAAATTGATTGCATCAGTAGCCTTGACTATGGGTCATATGAACAGAAACTTTCACACTGCTGCAAGACTGCTGCAGTAAAGGTGAGCTATTTCATCACAAAAAGCATTTTTCCAAGCATTTCATGTTTTCTTACATATGGGCCCATTCTGCATATAGCTATTTTCATGTTTAATACCTAAAATCCAACTGATTGTTGTTGACATTAGAGGATACAAGGCCATTGCCCAGGAAAAATAAGAAGCAGTGAATAAATTGTTGTGCTTCACTACAGCTAAATGTACTTACAGCTGTCAGACTGATTTAGTATACATGTTAAAAAAGGGGAAAAAAAAAAGAAAAGGAATAGTAATGCAAGGAAAGGAGGAGTATTAGACATTGGTGTCCAACTTATACTTCAGTTTATATTGCTGTTCTCTAGTTCGCCAACTTCCAGCAGATTCTGCTGGCCATGCAGGGAGATCTGGATGAGTTGGGAGACTGGCCAAATTAGCCATCATTTTTTTTAGCCAACCCTGCTTCCACGCAGCTACTACCTACTGACATGTACTCACTAGGCAGCAAAGGGACACCTATGTGATAGTTTCACAATCTAATGCAGGTTATTACCTATGAAAATAAATTTAGATCTGTATGTTGTTTTTTCTGCATAGCTATAGCATACATTAGTAGCACTGCTTGACCATCAGAAGAAAATAATCATATTCAAATTTGCGCTTTAATCAGCAGTATTTTCCCCTCCACATAAGGAAACTTTAATACGGGTTTGGCTGGTGCTTTCAAGATAAAGAAGAAAATTAGCCTGTAAATTTTCTGGCAAGTACGTAAGGAAAAACACTAAATTACATTTAAAATTGAAGTATAGTTGCTTCAGCATTAATTCTCCACTGTATTTTATGCAATAGCTGGGATTCTAAATGCCTTATTTTATGATGAAGAACATTCTTACGGTGTTTCTGGGACTACCATCCTGAAAAGTGGAATACTGCCTGCATCTGTGCTGCAGTGAATCCGAGCACAAGGACCACCCTGCCATGGATATCCCACTTTGCCCACGTCTGCGGCACAGGCCCCTCAGATGGCTTTTGCCTGGTCTGATGCAACTGCAGTGGACATTATCTGGAGAAACCTTGTCACCCTTAGTCTATTTGTCTGTGACATCCCTTGTGTCTCTTTACAACACTTGCTTTGTTGCGTTTGTAGCGTGCAAAACATTATGACCTTCTTTCTATGAGGAGCATGCCTAACCTGCCAGCTTATCCACAGTTTCCCTTTGGAAAGAAGTGGAACGGAGACCATAAGTCAGGCTTCTGATCTGACTGTCTTTTTCACTGCTCTCCTATTTGCTCACATCCCACGGAACAGGTTGGACAAACAACACCCACCTCTATGTGCTTAGACCATCCAAGAGTGTATTCCTCCATAGACTCTCCATCCACGAGCTACAGCATCTCAGGTGCTGTCATCACCTCCATGCTATTGCCTAATGCTCTCCCTTTAGGGGGGAATCTGGCAGTCTGGGACACCCAGTGTTCAACAATATCCAGGAGGAGAATGGAGGCTCCCAATGGAATGACCACAGTGGAAGCTTCCACATGCAAGGCAGTGAAGAATGAGCATAAATGCTGCAGTTCTTCCCCAGAGCCCTGGGCTAGGAGACAAACACACATTATTCCTGACAAGATCCTTTGCTCTCCTCACGCCAGCAGGCCCTAGGGAGGGCATAGATCTTCACAGCTAGCTCTCAAGGAAAAGCAGTAACCAAATTTCAAAGAGTTTCTGCAAAGCTGCCTCTTAACCAGCACTCTCAGTCTTTTCTCTTTGCAGTGTTAGTGGGCGAGTATATCCATGTTAAAAGCCATGCTATTCCTCTATCAACCACTTCTCCTTTATCACTAATCATGCTAACTAACTGTGGATATTATATGAGCCTGACAGGCTTGTTTATGCCGGGATAAGCAATCTATTCCTGAGACATTATCCAGCCCTCAAGGACCTCTCAAAAATCCTTAAGGATGCAGACAGTTTGGAATTAGCAAATTTTGTATCTAGTGTCTAAAAATACAAGATGGTCAAGAATAGAATCTAAGTGAGAGAACAAGTCTTATAAAATCCCAGTCTAACCACTGAACGGAGACAATATAGATGTATTTCATTTTGAAGATTGGAACAAATTACTTGGACACAGTAGGATACAACTTGTACAGTACAGATTATCAAACACGACTTTTTTGTTGTTGCTGCTTATCTTTAGAACTTAAACATTTTCTACTACCAATAGTGACACATTTGTGTTCTCAGTCCTTGTGTAAATGTATGTGTCACCTCTAAAAATGGAAACAGAAGCACAGAGAGGATAAACAACTTGACCAGAGTGACTTAAAGTCTACAGGGAAAAGATAGTGAAGCCAGAATCCCTATGTAACACCTTTAGTGTCAAATGTGCCTTCGATACACGACAGGGAAAGACTTCCATATGCTGAAGTACAACAGCTGTCCTGTTATATTCAATTTCATCGCAACTTTAATACATTCATATTGAGATGGAAAGTAGGAATCTTCTACCTTTTACTTCCTCTTTCTATAGCACTGAACTGTCAGCTGAATAGAAACTGCTTTAATTTTTATTCTTAATTTTAATGGCCATCACAGATATTTGACAACTCTTAGGATAAAGTCACTTCCTCAGTCCATCCCTCCGTCTCTCCCTGCTCCCTCACCCTTTCCTTCTCAGGTATTTATGGACTGTCAATCACAGTAGTATCCAGGCATGAACTGTCAACTGACTAACGGCCTGTGGCTTTCAGATACCATAGCAAGTTAAGGAAAAACATCGGCATATACCTCTGTCACCATGATGATGCAATGCATTTAAAGTATGGCATCCCCTCTAACAGTAGGTCCTGCTTTCCACATTAGGTCAAAGTGATCTATGCCAGACTCCTGATCCCTGTGCCTGCAGAAGAGGTAAAGTGATCACTTTGCAAAGTACAAATGCAAGTAAGTTACTGAAGCAAAGCTTAAACAGCGTTCCTACAGAGGGGAAGAATCTCTAATACTAATGAGACTCCAATTTCGTCATTGAGCTAGTGGCAGTTACCCTCATTTTGCCCCTCAGAGAGCAAAAAGCCAGAACCAGGACAAGGATATAAGGGGCCTCTGCAGCATCTGGGTTTATGGAGCTGCACATTCACCTCCTGCAGAGCAAGGGCTGCCCAGGCCACTGGAGAGGCCGGGAGCAGCTTGATGCTCTCCGAAGACAATCTGCATTGCTCAGTAATGTAGGAAATAAAACTCTTCTGGCACGCTTATCTAAACGCTCCCTGTTTTTCAAAGGGTGCGCCTCCTCCCTTTGCCACTCTCCTTGCCACATGGTTATTTGGTATTCAGCCCCTTTTGTCTTCCTGATCAAGTGTACTTGCATAACTGATAGGGGACTATCCACCTTAAGCGCCAGCCATTAACATACAAAAAGCAGAACATATTTGGAGTGCCTTTTTGGTGGGAGAGAAGAGGGGGAGGAACATTAGTTCCAGGAAGACTTAGCAAGAACGGAGGAAAGAATGACTTTGAACTAAATCAAGACACAAAGGTATTGATTCCCCACCTCCGCCCTCCTGGCTTTATAGTAGGAATCTAACCACTCCCCTAAAAAATAAACTGCAGGCATCCTTTGCAGAAGATCTAAAAACTGACTTTCAGTATTTATTTCACAATTCATCTGGATGCAGATATCAGTTCTGAAATACTGAGGCATGGCAATCACAATCTAATCAGTATTCTCATTTGCATTAAAAGATGCTCTTACATTCAAAAGATCAAACTGTGTTTTTCTTCTGTGAGTTTATTTGGTGCTCTAATATATTCTATTTCTTTTTATCCATCTGTGATCATATTTCTACTGTGTAAAAAGTATCTGTAAATGGATGGTTCTACAAGGCTCCCCAGAACAGGCTCCATTTCTTCCCTGATTCTTACTGGGAGTTATATGAAACAAAGTATTCTTTGCTACCACGCTTTTCTTCTAACCTCTCTTGGGGAAATTTCTGCATATGACATGCAAGTACTTGCAACTTACTGGGAGCTTTTTGACTCCAAATGATCTGTCCCAGTGACCTTATTTGCAACCCTTAAATTGGGCACTATACTAAAAAGTCGTACTTTCTATTTACTCATTTGCAATACACCCTTTTCAGCTATGAGTGTCCTGATAAGATCAGTTTATTGCTACTGTTAATCTCTTCCCATTGTCTGTATCTGTCAGATTTTTTATTTGGAGTCATACAATAATTTTTTTGCCTTCTGAGCATCTTTGTTCTACTGCCAGGTCTAGTGATCATGGGTAGATGGGCATCTCTTTGCACAGAGGGAAACTCTGAAGTTTTATGAATTAGACAGAAGCGCACGGTAGTTTCCTCACCTTCCTGCCCCCTCCTCCCCCTTTTGCCGGCACTTAGTGGCAGAGCCAAGGCCTTTCACTGAACTGTGGCTTTCCTTTGAGACGCTTATTCACTGCTGCGTGCAAAGGCAGGATGTCAGCCAGCTTTACAATCACCTCTGCATCAACAGGCACATACAGGTTTCCTACTCACAGTGCCACTTCCCCAGAGAACAATTACAGCTTTCTAAAGAAGACTTACTAGCAAGAAAAACATACCTTGTTTGTTGATTCAAATGCCCACCAGAAACCTGTCTATTCTAAAATAACACCCTGATGTACTCTTATGAAAGCTCACATGGACTTTATCCCACTGCTACGTATTTACTTTACAGGTTTGCAGTCTTGCAAGTGACACAACGCTTAGGGTAACATTTACCTCTGCTAAGAGCAAGCTGCAGGAGGGAGAGGGGAGACGGCTGAGTGCAGCTTAGAGTAAGCTGGTAAAGAGGTTTGCATCATGATTGCTTGGATTGGGAGGTTAATCCACTCAGTAGCAGTATTTACTTCACTTTTAAATCATCAGCCAAAATGTCTCCTACATAGTTTACAAATGGAAAGAGACATTATAAAACAAGCTCAGACTTCTTTTCTTTGTTTTGCCATTTCTTCAGCTATCACGGAGGCAGTATGACTTGCGGATGGCTTTTACTCTTTGTCAGGGGTAGAAACGCATTGACACCAACTAGAAATGGCCTTGGCATGCAGGGTTTCCTTTCCTGCCTTCCATCCCCAAGAGCTCCCGGTTCCCCTGGAGCGTGGATGCAGTTTGAGATTGGGTGCAGTAATACCAGCTCGTGCAAACAGAGTCACCCCTCCTTGTCACCAGTTACATAACAGGGCACATACCAGGGTATCGGCGTTTCCAGAGGTTAATCTTGTGTGCATAGCTTCATAAGAAATTATGTGCTTTTGAGATAACTGCTAAAATTCCTTTCCATAACTGTAACTCAAGATCTTCATATCTACGTTATTTATCAAACTCCTTCCACTCAGACACATCAGCTAGGGCACTGCTTTAACAGAGGTGCGAACACCAAAAGGAGTTAGAGGCAGACTTTAAAGGAGTGAAGCCATAAACTTAACTGTGGAAGAGCTACAGAACAAACAATCTGGTAGTTCGCCCCATTTATAAACATAACCCAAACTTACACAAAAAAATGGAGCTACTTTTAAATTGGCTTGAATGTTTTGAGAGGCATCAATATTTTTTGTTTTCAACTTTTATGTATTTAAGATACTACTTTCAAATCTCTAAAAAAGGATTCAGTTATCATTTGCTAGTCGCTTTATGTAGATCACGTTACCCTGATCTTTTTTTCAAAGCACTATAATTTCTGGATAAGAAATCTTAAAGGCAGCAAAGTCTTACAAAATAGTCCAAAAGAGGAATTCATCAAGCAAACATAAAACCAAGCTATCAGAGCAAAACCTAAAAAGTAACCACAGTTCTTTTCAACCTTAGATTGTTTCTTAACTCTATATTTTTTCCAGATTGTATCTAATCTAACTTCTCAGCTACAATTTTTGACTCTTAGAAGAAAAGAGGAAACCAAAACTTGCTCATTAAAACCACTTCATTCAGGGCTTTCTATGAATTATTCCATCATTCTCATCACCACTCAAACGTCCCTCCTAATTACATTTCACAAAGACCAGAGTCTCTTGGTCATTACCATTTGTCTTTCAAGAAGCTCAGAAACAAACAAGCAAAAAAAGAGGTTGCCACCTAACCAACCTCTCCCAGCTCCATCTGCCACCCAAAGACTGAGCAGAGTCTACTCACAGCATCACATCAGCTACCTCAGCCCAGAAGGTCCCCTGGAGCCAGGAGGCTGCCCATGCTCCTGCTGCCCCCATATGACCTCCCTCCCATATCGTTGTCAGCAGCTGAGGTCAGTTCCGCAAGCTTCGACAGGAAGAGCAAGCCTGGAAGCCCTGATTTTGTTCTGTGGCAATTATCAAATTAGCATGAGGAATTAACAAAACACATTACCTTTGCCATAAATTTAATCAAGGTCTATTTTATACAGAGCTAGGTTATTCTTCCTTATGCTTCCACATGCACTTTTAGTCCAAAACATCACTTCAGTTCTTGATGATACTCCTGGCCTCATATAATTATTCCCTACTGATGTTGCTTTCTGTATGTTTTTCTTTTTTTTTTCTTTTTTTTTTCTTTTTTTCTTCTTGTAAGCATTCTGCCGGAGCCTTGTAATCATTGCAAGTCAATTGATGAGACACAATGTGTCTCCTTGTCACTTCAGCTACTGAATTTCTGATATTTTCTAAACTAGCCTATCATCACCCATTCTTTAATAGAGCAATTGCTAACTCTTACTATTATAGCATCATATATGCTTTATTAAACATAAATTTAAAATTTGTAATAGATTTAAATTAATATTTTAATACAAAGATTTATCAGGCAATGTAATCAAATAAGTTTAAATCCAATTTACAATTTATATTGCTATAAGTTTTTATAGAATCACTATGAAATCTCCTCTTTGTATGGGTGATTCATGTTGAAATCTTGCTTTGAATTTTTTCTTTATTTTTAGTATGAAAGTCCAGATGGTTTTTCTGATCTTGATGTAATTAAATTGAGTTTTCCAGTCCAGGTGTTTTCACTGACTTGTGCCCTTACTTATTCAGTTTTTCCTTCTGAAATCCCAAACTCATGATAATTTAATTCCATTTAATTCAGACTGCATCAACATCTGATGGTTTGATCCTAAGTTACTTCCAATGGTGACAACTCAGTAATTTTTCACCAATCTCATGAAATTCCTTTCCCAGACTAGATAATCGCGTACACAATTACAGCTTTCTACATACTCTAACTTGCAAGAAGCTGTTCTCTGACAGCCCTACCCTCTTAATAAACAATTCTGTTGATAGAATACAATGAAGTTGGAAATGAATTTTTGACCTTTTTGCTAGATCATTACAGCACTCTACTGGGAGTTAAATGGCAGTAAGTCCTTTGTTTCTCTTACTAAGCTGCAAACATATTTACCATTCAAAGCTAATTACCTGGTAAGTGTGCACCTCTTAGTAAAGATTCCTTTAATATATTTCAGTTTCACCTTAGTCCTGAATTTGCCTGTATAAGTATATATGCGTAAAAGCAATAATCTGAATTCCTGTCCTTCAGATTTGAATCTTGTGCTGGAATGATTTTTAGGTCAAAGAAAATGCGATCTCAACTGATGGATTCTCTGTAGTCTAATATGTGAACTTACACTGAATTAGACTCCTGCATGTAACCCCATCACTCACATATATAAGAAACACAATGTCAGTCATTAGAGCTCTACCTCCAATAACTTTTCATCACGTCTGCCACTAGGCATAGAATCTAATGCGGTCAGCTTTACATGAGCTTATTTCCATAGGAAACCAAGCTCCTAAACAAACAAAAAAGTACTGGCCAGAATATTTTAATAGCATGTACTTTTGTTTTGTCCCTGCAGAATACAGTCTGTGATGGAATCATAGTGAGGTGGATCAGTGTACAGCAACTCATCTCTTATGACTATTAAAAATCAGAGGTGAGAGAAAAGCCAAGTACAAAGGATGGCTAAGGGGGACTCTGTACAATGGTGAGATGGGGATTTGTGTTAGCGTAACTGTGGTTTCTACTTGTAATTGTATTTGTGCTGTTCACTCAGAAAAGACTCGTAAAGCACTCCCATATGGCTTTTCTGTACAGTTGGAGTGTCCCAGTCTCTCAGCTTCCAGCTGTTAGACATATGTGGTAACTAACGCAAAGGCTGTTAAAATGTACTTTCTATGCATGAAGGAGGAATTATGGCACTTAGACTGTTCTCAGCTGGGCCTCTAAATTTGTAAGTGCGTGTGACTGTGTAAAAATGCAGCATATTACAGGAACTGCCCTATTCAGTATTCTTTATTCAAGCCTGGATGTTGGAAAAAATTATGAATATACTTCTATGACATTAATGAAGGGTGATGGCATGCACTGTCATAAGCTGGTAACAAAGTACAGGTATAAACAAGCCCAGCCAATTTATCTTACAAGTCAGGCAACAGCATATGAATAAAGAAACCTGTGTACTTAGGCATGAGAATGAGGAAATTACAAAAAATAAAAAAATAAATAAAGGAAAGAAAGAAAGAAAAAGGAAAGAAAAAAGTAAGCATTTGTTTAATGAGCTGCTAAAATTTAACAAAACCCTTTGCACTAACATTATATCTTTTTCCTTCAGAATAATATAATGCAACTTTTCTTTAAAGTAAGGGACCTAGCCCAGATCCTTATTTCCCCCCCTCCTACATCTGAGAAGATTTCATTCAATAGTCAAACAACTCAACACCATTTTGGGCAGATACCTTGTACTAAAAAGAAATCTTCAAGCCTCGTCTTCCCTGTAAGAAAACCTTCATATTACGTAACCTAAAGAAATGTGTATTATCTCAACTGAAATAAAAACAGGATAATTCTAACCTGTTGAGAAGACACCCTGTTCTTATAAAAATATGAAGCTTTGAGGTAGGCACAAATGTAAAACAAGCCCTAGAAAACTAATTTAAAACTGAAGTTCAAATTCTCCAGGGCTTGTGAGCTTGGTTTGGAATATAGCTGGGCTTCTGTGTCATGAAAATCTCAGGCATGCTTGAAGATATTTGGAAATTAACTCTGATATTTCGGGCAGCAAAACTGAAAAGAAATGTCATCTGAGCATCCTATCCTTGCAGTATTCCAGTTCTGTTTTGCTAGAGACGTGATGCACAGCAGACTTGGCCAGAGTTTGGTGGTGCTATTTTCTGAGTTAGCTAAATTTCTAAAGCTTTTAATATACTGTTGTTGCTATTTCAAACATTTTAAATTCAAAGAAAAGAAATTAGCTGAAGTTCACTATAGGTATTTACATTCTTAGATCTCTAATATAACCTAAAACAAAGCTAGCTATTAATGAGCTATATTAAT